>NW_012110920.1:5246817-5261819 GCF_000951035.1 Colobus angolensis palliatus | reverse complement strand
AAGAAAGAAAGAAAGAAAGAAAGAAAGAAAGAAAGAAAGAAAGAAAGAAAGAAAGAAAGAAAGAAAGAACGAGAAAGAAAGAAGGAAAAGAAGGAAGGAAACTGAGGTTCAGAGAAATTAAGGGACTTTACCTAAGGCCAGTTAGTGAAAGCACTAAGATATGAACATAACCTCCTCACACTAACACCTACTTCTTATTCCATGCTGACCAAGGATCCAATAGGAGGGATAGTTTTGGAAATAGGAAGTCAGTGAAGTTCACACCAAAAGGCCCCAAGAGAACTCATTGCCAGCTGATAGAATTTATTCTTCCTGGACAGAATCCCAAGTTTCTTTACAAGCAGGCACAGAAGCTGATGGTCCCAGAAGAGCATGTTTTGGAAAAGAGAAAATAGTTTTACCTCTATTGATTTAGAAACTGAATACCTCCACAGATATCGGGACTGCACTTTGAATGTGATTGTCTCCTTTGGAAGCCTGTTAAAACAGGAGGCACACACCAGAGCTTAGAGTTTTGCTAATCTTTCTGGAAAGAAGAGCAATGTTAGAAAAGCAATCTTCCAGAGAAAAGTGACATCTTTCCTAGAAATAATGACAGAGAGTAGGAACCCCTTCCATGAAGTTTTAATGTGATGCCCTTCTCCTTCTCATAGTAGGTTTGGAAAGTTACAAGAATGAACTGATCGCCTTGGAGAATAGATTAGACTTTGAAGTTTTTCAGTTTAGGTTGGCTTCCTTCCAAGCTGAGTCTTACTGAGGGCTCCATTGTAGACACCAGGAGGACCCTCCAACTTCAGAAAAATCCCCCAGAGGAGCCACCACTGAATCATTTACCAATAACAATCCTGATTTCATATCTGTTGCGAGAAAGATCCAAAAGGATGGGGATGTCATTAGCACAAGCTGCTCCTAACTTTCACAGAAGCTGCCTCTGCCCTGGACTTAACTCTGTGAAGTCGTGGGTGAGGACCACTTGCCTTCCTTCAGTGACAGAACTGGACACAGAAGAGACAAAGATGAATAAGATAGACCATGTGCTCAAAAATCTCACAGTCTAGTAGGGAAGGCATATTT
Organism: Colobus angolensis palliatus; assembly: GCF_000951035.1. Classification (NCBI taxonomy): domain Eukaryota; kingdom Metazoa; phylum Chordata; class Mammalia; order Primates; family Cercopithecidae; genus Colobus; species Colobus angolensis. Next base: position 5,260,745 of record NW_012110920.1, on the reverse strand, counting down.
AGAAACAGGCAGAAACCAGAGTACTATGTGCAATGATAGAAGCATGCAGTCAATCCTATAGAAGAAGGAGAGAGTGATTAATACTCTCAGTGGCAGAGGAAAACACACAGAAAAGGAAGCATAGGAGCAGAGTTTTGAGGATGAGCGTAAAGCTCAGTTCTATCTATGCGATCTCAAACATGTTTCTGAAACTCTTTGTCTTGGGCTATCTATTTTCTTGGGCTATCCAAAGAAGCAGAGTAGTTATCTCCTGTGTGGCAGAGAATTAACACTTTCATTTGTTGAGCTGAGATTAGGTAGCCCTGAGACTAAAAAGCAAATCTATCACCTTGAAAGGCATCCCTACAGCGCGCATCCTTTTCCTACAGTACATGAGGGAGAGAGATCTCCTCCCAAGCTTTCTCCACCTATCTGGATATGTTTCATACCTGTGGAGACAGAGGATGAACTGATAACCTCTAGCAATAGCATCCTCTTATCTTTCTCCCTATTATTCAGCAATAATAGCAACCTCTTCTATTGTCTCGGAATTCACAAGTTCACACTAGCACCTCTATGTCTTGTGACCATCAGATAGCCAGATGTGACTGCCTCTCAGCTCTCCTCTCCAGATAAACCACAGGTTAATTTTGTTCCAAAATAGTGGAGGAGAAAAGTGGGGGGGAAATAATTGGCATCACCCTCTCCCAGGCAATTTTAGCATTCCCACTACTTCGATCCCCCTCCCTCCCATCGAAGTCAAACAAAGCAAACCATTCCATCGTGATCTGTCCCTTTTCCCTGCACTATATAAAGCTAGCTACAGATGGCATGGAAGGATTGATGCTCCAAAACTCCCCAGTGCCCACTCCCTTCCATCAAGCTGGTTCCTAAATCTGTGGATGCAGCAGACTTCAGAAGAGGAAGCGGCGTGATCGCGCAGCATGGGCCTTGGCACACCGGAGTCTGGGCTGTGCCAGGGCCATGATGCCCGAGTCTCACCCGCTCTGATGCAGCACTCAGAATGGCATCTGGTTGCCCCGCTGACCACATGATGAGAGCCTGGTGCTGAAAGCCAAGTTTCTCTCTTTAGTGCACCCTGGATTGTAGGTAAAGAAGTTCATGATAAAGTGGGGAGAAAGGAAAAATGAAAATGATCAGGGGAAAAGTAGTTGAGAAGCTTGGAGGAAACAATCACGAATAGATCCTTCTCTGCTAGTTTATTTTCCTGTGTACAACTTCCAGCAGAGGAACGTGGGTAGGGCCAGCCAAGAAAGTGTAATAAAGATTATTTGAGGTCTATTTCCCTTGGGAGTTTTTGTACTGCTGGCAGTACTTTTCAGTACTCCTTCCCCCAGACATCCTAGATTTCATTCCAGACCCCTTCACAACCAAAACCATACACATTTATCCATATTTATTATGTGCCAAGTCCTGGATGAAATGCGTTATACTCATTTTCTTATTTAATCCTAAGAAAAACTGAAAACTGCATTATTTTCCCCATTATTCAAAAGAGAAAACAGAGACGTTAAAGAAGTTGCCAAGATAGCACAGCTCTTAAATGGTGGAGCCAAACCAGGTGTATATAATTTTAAATCCTTTATCCCTAAAGAATCTCTTCAACCTCGACTAGCTGTCATAACAGAGCCAAAAAGCATTACCTGAAGCTCTCTACCCCGCAGATATTTACATTTTAATAGCCTGTCTCTTAACGAGGCTTCAATGAGCAAAGAAATGAATTGCTTGTAATGCTATTTGGGGCACTGTAATAGGTCACAGAGGAAGCACATGGGGTCAGGGGCGTCTCAAATAGCAGTGTCTATCTCAACTCCATAGAATGAAGCCAGGCTCTTCTGAAGGAATGTTGAAGCTACTGCTTTGCATTTATTTCAACAGAAACTGCTTATTCAGGGTTAGAACCAAGAAAAATTTTGTTTGGATATAAGAAAGGTTTCTCAGTGAGGGAGCCCGTGGAAGTTTGGTAGATGACTGTAATACACACACACACACACACACACACACACACTTGTCACTCTCCAGCCTGGGAGGGTTTCAGTCCTGCCTGGTCACAGAGAAATGAACAAGGTGATTTTCTAAGAAAACTCTTGGCTCAACTTGGAACCCTTAACCTTGACTTGGAGGATCTCATTTTATTTCCCAGGACTTTCTTAGAGACCCAGATGTAGTTGATGCTTTCTGTCCTTAAAACAACATTAGACGAGCAAAGCTAGAGACTTCCAACACATTCTTTGAAAAGAAAAACATTTTCCCAGACTTGGGAAAGAATGAATTGTCCAACCAACAATGTCTAGGGATTCAATTGCCACCCTCTTCTAGGCTTCCAGATCTCCCTGCAGGGAGTCTCCAATTACAACCCAAGTTGACTTTGTGTCTTCCTGGATCAACCCTTATAGGAAATCATTTCCCAACAAGCTACAAAATACAACTCCTTGAAAGCAAACAGCAGACCCAAATGTTTTTATTTGTCTTTGTCTCTCCTCTCCTGCTGTGTAGAGAGAGCTCATCTCCAGCAGAGGAAGAGACAAATGGTGCCGACCTGCTCCACTCCTGGGACTGGCAGAGGCTAGGACACCATTCTTTTCTCCGAATGGTGCTCCTTCTCTCCTCTTCCTTTCCTCCCAGAAGGCATCTCAGACTGCCCTATCTGAGAGGGAGAGGAGAGAAGACAACAGCTACAAGAGAACAGTTCAGGTAACATTCTATCATTCAGGATCCTGCCATAGCAGATAAGGCATGCAAAAAGATTTAAACATAGCTTCAACCCAATCATCCCTGACACAGAATTGCAGAACAGTTAAATGTATATAAGTCTGGCTGCCCGGGGTTGCCTTTCCATGTCTTCTTCAGCATTTTAGCACAGGCAAGAAGCCCTGAATAGTCTACTTTTATCCCATCAACAACAGATGTTCTGTGATTAATGCTTTCACAATTAGCTATTATATTCGTGACACAAGGTGTGTTTTTGTCCAAGGGGAATTTGCATTTAAGAAAGGAAGCTTAACCATTAAAAACCAGGCTATGAAAATATTTTTTTTAAAGAAAGAAAGGATGCTCAAACCAGGCAATACATAGCCTCAGAGGAAAAGCCAAAGTCCCCATTACAATGTCCTACAGGACACTTTGCAATTTGCCACCCCCACCTCTCTGACCTCATTTCTGCCTGGTGGCGCCTTGTCTTCCACTCACCCCACTCTGACCAAAATGGCCTTCTTACTGCATCTTCCATCTTAGGGTATTTGGCCTGGCTATTCTTTTTGACTAGAATAGTATTTCTCCAGAAATCTCAGCTCATTCCCTGACTATGTCAGGTCTTGCTCCAATACCACCTTTCACAGAGGTATCCTCCTTCCCCAAGCACCAAATGGAAATACAACCTGCCCTCATGCTCTCCATAAAACCCCTTTGCCCTGTACTTGTGTTTTCTTTCACAGCACTTTGCATTTTATAACATAATGTATAATTTGCTTGTTTATTAGGTTTACTGTTTATTTTCCTTTATCTTCTACACCCTGCTAGAAAGTAAAACCTATGAGAGCAAGGATTTTTGAGTTATTTCATCACTGATAAATCTCGAATGTCTAGGCTAATGTCTGTCACACAATAGTCATTCAAGAAATATTTGCTGAATGTATGTTGAAGGAAAGGAACAAACACTTCTAATGGAAAAATTTCAAATACTCTCTAGAACCTGCCTATCTACCCCTACCTGTGTCCTAGGTGGTCAGGTCCACCCCAACATGTACAGAGAAGACCCCTATGCCTCTTGTATTTGCCACAGTCTTGGTGCTTAATCCACTTGGATCTATTTTCCTTTGCATGTTTCACACTCTGCACCACAATTTGAAGTAAGTCCCTCCAGTTTTTTACCACCTAGTTCATGTCCCATTATAGATTTAAGATGCCCATAACCCCTCCATTTGCTTCTTTTTTTTTTTTTCCAGTTTGCTTCTTTACTTGCTGGCAATCCAGGCTCTCCTTCCCACTCTCTCTCTGGTCTCCTGGGGCTGCATGTCACCTAGTTCTACTTGGATACCAGGCTCTCCTGCCTGGCAACAGCCCCCACAGGCACCCTGCATGGCTCACAGAGGCCCTTCTAGGGGAATGTGGACCCTACCAGGAAGTCAAGCCCCTGAATGCATCTTCATTCCCTGTTATCGATAATACCTGAACACATTTATATCAATAGCAATAAGCTCTCAGTTCCATCAGGAAACAAGTCTAATAAAGAGTATGACACACAATTATGCCTTGCTTTCTTCTGAATGTCAGAACTAACCTTGAATTTGTACATCAATATGACAAGAGCAAAACATGTAAAAACCAGAAGCCACAATGTTGACAAACTGTCCCCAGATTGCACATGTGTTTTACAGAACATTTCTCCTGGTCTAACTCTTTCTGACAATAAAAATCAAATGATACTTTACTTTTCAACAGCCATTCAATCTCCAAGCTGAGCAGCCATTTTTTAAACTGTCAACAGCCATACCGCCAACTTTATAGCATGGAAACTCTGAGCTCTCCAGCCCAGTTGGGGCTGATGTGTATGTGTGCCGCTGAGCTCTCCACTGGCCCATTACATCTGTGAAATTTCAGCGTCCACATTAATCACAAACCCCTCCCACTCGTCCCCACCATTCCGCACTGTGTAGGACCTACCTGTTTTTAACTTCCTAGCTTTCTTCTTTGCCCTCCCTTCCCACAATATAAAAATAATACCTAACATGTGCATGTCACTTTGTAGATTCCAGAGTACATTTACATCTGTAACCTAATTTTGCCCCCGTATCAACACGGTATATAGGGCATTATTGTCCACAGTTTCTGAAAGTGGAGACTGAAGTTCTGAAAATATAAGAGACTTGTGCAAGACTACACAGCTGGTATGCAGTAAGTTGGGTTCAAACCCGGGTGCGAACTCAGTCCCCAGCACTCTTCAGCTCTCCAGTTGACATTTCTGTGGTTAAACTATTTTTATGCTGCCAACATGCTTTTCCTCGTTGTAACTCTGTATCAATACCATTCCATTTGTGGATGTGCTGTGCATTTATCTGGGGTTCAGACACCAAGTGTACCTTCTCTGCACGGTCTCTCCTTCCTCCTTTGTGCTATTGATTCGCACTTTGACTATTTCACTTTATAAATTGTTTCACAGTTACTTGCTTATGCATCTTCTCCTCCTGAAGGTTCCTCCAGGACGAGAACCATGTCTTATTCAGCTCTGTTATTCCAGATTTTAGCACAGTGCTTGATATGGAAGTTTGCAATAAATATATGTGATTTTCAAGATGTTGAATGAATGACAGTTGTGCCCAAGAGAAGAGGGAACATCCCACAGAGACCAGATCCTGGCTCACTTGCACTATCACAGCCACACAGGCTCCCCTAGAGCTCAGCAGACAGAAGCATATGGAGTTGTTACTGCTCAAGGGAGGCACCTCACTTCTGAATCTAAAGTCCTGAGGACCCCACAGTACTGCTACTGCAAGAGCCTTTGGGGAAACTTCACACAGAGAAGAGGGTGGTGGATAGGGTTGATAGGGATTGTAGCACAGGAATGGAAGGAAGGAGGACTGTCCAGAGGGCTGGGGAGGGAGGAGAGATGGCAGGAGCAGCATCAGCTACATCTCCAGCCATGACCTTAACATGGTAGATTCTGAGAAGTTGCTATGCTAAGAGTGACTTATACTGAGGCCTCTAGAAGGAGGGCAACAGCTGTGCCAAGGAAAGGCATATATTTCAATAGGAAATTGTTTTCTCTGTACACAAAAGCCCAATTGCAGTTGGTTTTACTTCCATAAAGCCTCACTCCAAATCCATCTTCCAGTTGGGGCCTCTCTCCTACACATACACACAGACACAAGTTCAAACATCTATCACAGTGCTGTGACCTGGGTCTTTCTCAGTCATCTGTACAGATCAGTTAAATTGAAGTCATGTATTAAGGTCTCCTGTGCATCCAGCAATGCTCTAGGGATGCAAACCTGAATGAACATGACTTCTGCCTGCATGGAGCCCTGTCAAGTGGATCCCATAAATCCATATAGAAGTTAGGGAAGGACTGGGCATGGTGGCTCGTGACTGTAATCCCGGCACTTTGGGAGGCCGAGGCAGGCAGAGATCACTTGAGGTCAGGAGTCCAAGACCAGCCTGGCCAACATGTTGAAACCCTGTCTCTACTGAAAATACAAAAAATAGCTGGGTGTGGTGGCAGGTGCCTGTAATCCCAGTGACACAAGAGGCTGAGGTAGGAGGATCACTTGAACACAGGAGGTGGAGGTTGCAGTGAGCCAAGATTATGCCATTGCACTTCAGCCTGGGTGACAGAGCAAGGCTCTGTCTCAAAAAAAAAAAAAGTTAGGGAGGCAGTAAAAAGTGCTAACATAAAGATGCTTTGGGATGAAGGGAAGGGAGAGATTAATTTCACCTGGAGGTAATATATACGATTATATTACCTAGTTAATTACATTCGAATTCTCCTCCAGCCCAAAATCTCTGGGTTACTTGGCTTGGGTAAAGCTGGGGCAGAAACTGGAAGTCAGTAGAAATAAGATTTTGTTCTTCTTGGTTCTGGGTTATTGGGGACTAGAGAGTGTTTCCATGACAAAATAAATAATCTGATAGTTACAGGAAACATATTCTTTAAAACGTAAAAATTGTGGTTTGATAAGTACTTTGGGAGATCTAAGAAAAAAGCATTTAAAATTGAGACATGCCCCTGAAAAACTCTTTGGCATGTGGTCACCTTCACAATGCCCCTTCTAAAGGAAAAGACAGTACCCATAATCCAGGATAAGCCAATTAACGCAAATCACCAACTGCAGCTATCACTAACCTATGGTCTATGTGTAAGAAGAATTCATCAGCACTCCTCCGCTGAGCCTCCTGGTGACTGTCAGCTGCTAAGCCAGGCACTCTGAGGTCTCTGCATCTGAAGGCAAGAAGCAGACTCAGAAGCTGATCAAGTTAAAAAGAGAATTACACACTGTCCTCCTAGAAAGCTGACCCTGATGGATTCATTCATCTTCTTTTGTACAATTTAGACCAGGATAAAATAACAACTTTTGTTGCTACCTCAGTACATGTATGTACACACACAGTCAATCTCTCTCTCTCTCTCTCTCTCTCTCTCTCTCTCTCTCTCTCACACACACACACACACACACACACGCACGAGAGAGAGAGAGAGAGAGAGATGTAGAAGCAGGCTCCATTTGGTTGTAGCTCCTAGGAGGGATGCAAAATGCAGCCAAATTTGCATAGGATGCCAGACAAGCCCTCCGGCCCCTGAAACTTCACACCTGTCTCCTGCCAGTACCCAAAGTGCCATCTGCTTTCCCAGGAAAGCCAGACACAAGGTCCCATCTTTATGGCTTTGGTAGAGGATGAGAAAACCTGGCATGGGGAGGCTTAATTGCTCAAAAATAACTCCATGGTACATAACATACAGTTACATGGAGTTCAGAAGAAAAAGCCTTGGCAGTATTTTTTGCAAACATTCAGAATAATGGTTGGGGCATGCAAAAGGGAAACTATTTAAGGACTCAACCTAGTCTCAAATTATTTCCACTGCCAAGAACTGAACGAGTGAGTTTTGTGTGTGACAGAGAGTTCCAGAAAAAAGAAGCATAAGGCATCCAGGCAGGATTGTATGTTTTCATCTACTCCACCCTGAATTTGAGATGCTCTCCTAAAGATTTTTCTACCGTCTCACATAAATAATTGTATCCATTTGTGCTATTTTTAAAATACAGTTCTATCCCCAGGTATTAGAGCAGGGCAAAATGAAATTTTCTCTCTCAAGTCCATTCAGCAGTGGCCGAGCAGAGCCCAGCAGCACGAAACGGTGATTTGAGAGAAGCCAGATAGTTCTCAGGATGGGTTCAGCACAGGCCTGTCTTGAGGCAGAAGGAGAGACTAAAGCAGAGTTTGTCAACAGTGGCACTACTGACATTTGGGCTGGATAATTCTTTGCTGAGAGAGGCTGTCCCATGCACTGTAGGACTGAAAGATACTTCGCAGCATTCTAGCCTCTACCCACAAGATCCCTGTAGGTAGAGATTCCATCCCCCTCCCCAAGTTGTGACAATTAAAAATGTCTCCAGACATTGCAAATGCCCCTGATGGGCAAAAATAACCCCGGGAACTACTGTACCAGATGATCTCTGGAAGCCTTATCAAAGGTCATTATTGGGGTATGTGGGTCTCAGAGAGGTTCTGATAGCACAACATTTATCACAGAGAATTCTGTTCACTGGTTTATGAGTCTTTATCTCCCATTTGGTGGTAGTTTTGAGGACAGGAACAATTTCCATCCAAGCACAGCTGTCTCTCTAGCACAAGGCCGAGTGCCTGGCATGGGGCTAAATGAACGACAGGCTGGATCCAGGGATCCCAGTCTTGTCTCCCAGCCCCATACTCCTTGTGCCAAGTGCTATGTCTTTGTGTTGGACGTGGGGGAAGAATAGGGGGGATCTTCAGAAAACTAATAAAATAAATGACTAAATAAATGGAACCTCTTGTCTAAAGAACACAGAGATAAGATAAATCATTTTGAGTCCTGGAAAAATTATCTCTACCATCCTGCCCCCGTTTCTCCATTCAGCCAGAAAACACTTTAATTTATCTTGTGAAATTTTTCATCCACTAGACAAACATTAAGCGTTTCTTTCTTCTTCTCCTCCTCCTTCTTTTTAATATTCCTCTCTCCACAAAGGTGGGTTGGCTCTCAACTCACTGGAATAAAAGTTCCATTAGCCTCAGTGCACGTAAGGTTGTGGGGTTGGCAGGGATTCAGGACCCGCAGAAGGATAAAGAAACCTGATACTCATTCTTCAAGTAATTAGAGTTGGTAAAATAAACTGTGTGCATTTCATTAAGGGAACGGATCCATCAGGCTCAGGACAGGGCAGGAATCCCATGCTCACAGCACCAGCCTTTTGTCTCAAATTAACCCCTGGCTGATAAAAAAGCTTCCTGTGGAGTCACTGGGAGAACATTCTTGTATCCCATCCCCATTCCTTCCTGTCTGTCAGTCTCTGAATCCACATAGTTTTTCTCAGCTGTCTGAAGCCCTGCAGACACTACAGCTCTCTTCTTATACATGACATATGTTCTCCAACTCCCCCAACAAGTCCCTGCATGGAATGCTCCCTCCCTCAGCAACTTGCTGTAATTTGCAAACATATATCCAGGAACCTACTCTCAGTCAAAAGGACATGACTTTTCCAGGCTGACAGTAGCCAGGATGGTGTTGTACTGAGACAGCCACACTTTTGATCAGCCTTGTGACAAGCAGCAACATAGATTAGATGATTGATTAGACATCAACAGAATAATATGTGGTTACGAAATAAATTCTCTTTGGAAAGTAAGAAGGTCTTTCCTAAATTCACATGATCGTTCTTAGCTATATTAGCACCTTCCTTTAAAAGTCTGAGACAACTGAACCAAACTCAGCTTTCAAAAAGCCAAGAACGTCTTTCAAATTTCATTCTACGTTCCTGGATTACCTGATGCTGCCTCTCTATCAGAGCTCTCTATCCCGCCTTCCCTTTGTGCAGACTTCAAATCAGCCTCAGTTTTCTCCAATTACCCTTTTGCCTCTCCTTGCCTAGAAGATACTCTGAAAATTTTTTGCATATTTGATGGATAAGATGGAAAGGACGGTAGGTGAGGAAATACAGCAGCTAAGATGACAAGCCAGCTCTCCACTGACCACACAGGCACATCTCAAGAAAGGAACAGGAAGACAGAAGAATGAATGCAACAGGACTGCTAAGAAGTAAAGAGAGTCTTCAGCTATGCAAGAATAGCAGCTAGAAAGAGATAAACTGAAGAAGAGTATATGGAAGAAGGAGCTGTTTTGTCCGGAGAGCAGCCTGGTAGTTTTCCCTTTTCAAATGCTTGGCTTGCAGGGCTCTGATGCTTCCTAGCATGGTTGTGTCCAGTCATGACAGAGACAAGGGAAACAGCCAAGGCTACAGTATCAGGGAATGAGGGGACTTCCCTGACAACAAGGGCTGGGAAACATGGCTTTCACCACTTTTGAGGGTCTTCGGGATTAGGAGAGGCAGTCTTCTATCCAGGGAAAAACAATACAGAGCTATCCTGGATGAATTCTGAGTAGCATTTCTAACTCTAGAAAACTTGCACATCTAGGAGCATATACCAGGGCAGAATGTAGCACCGGAGTAGGGCTGGGATGGGGACAGGGTAGTGCTAGCAGGAAAATGCTCAGCTCCTCAACCCAGCTTGGTTCTCCTGTGGCTTCAGATGAGGGGCTGGTATACTTCCCTATAGTCCTGGCAGATATATTCCATCATGTTTTATTTCTCATTGTCTCATTGATGATAGTGCGTGTGTGTGTGTGTGTGCACACGTGTGTTTTCTTGGCCATTTGCCCCACAGGAAGGTTTCCAGAGATATTTCCGTGAGCACAGATGCTTCAATAGTGACAGGGAGCAGGCAGAGACAGCTTTGGAGGATTGGGATGAGGTCTGTTCATGCCTGTGCCTTCTCTCCTCCATGAACTCAGCTATTTGGCATCCATGACGTCTCTCACTTTCAGCTCACGGGAGAGTCGGGGGGCAGCTCCTGTTCCCTGCTGTCCTCTGCGCACTCCCCTCCCTTCTCCCTCCTCACCCCCTTCTATTCCCTGATCTCCATCCCCCCTCTGGTTTCTTCAATTTCAACAAGTTTATTGGCATGACGAATGTTGCCAAAGCCAATAACACTGAGTCTCAGTGTCTGGGGATGGATTTCACAGTGAGAAGGGGGCGACAGGGGCCTCGGACCGCATTCCCACTGTGGGTTTCTGCCTCAGTCTGAGGTGGTGGCAGGCTGCCAGAGACCTTGTTCACTTGGGTTTCCAGCCTCAGCTGAACCCACCAGCCTTGTCTCCAGACAGGGAGAATATTCTTACGATGGCAGAGGTCATGTCTGGAGCCTCGGGTCTAGGAGAGGAGGGGCTTTAAGCTTATATTTTCAAGGAACAGTCTATAAATAAATTCCACACTGCCCTATACTAACTATGTTGTTAAAACTCCAGCCTCCCACCGACACTGCACATTCCCAGACCAGGTCCAGGGTGATAAGACAGGTGGCTCTCAGCCCAGGAGTTCACACAGAATTTGAAATGTCTTTGAGGGGTCTTCTAAACAAGTGGGAGTCACCTTTTTCCATTTTTTCCATACAAACACACACGCACAGAATACAAGCACAATTTAGAGAATCTGAGATAGGCAAGAAAAAATGGGTTTTATTATAGCTAGAGCCTCAAACATCCATTCCAAATGAGATCTAGCTAAGGAAGTCTTCTTTCTAATGAATGAATTTTCTCAAGCTCCCATTTTCCCTCCCTCTCTCCCTCTTTCTCCCTCCCTCCCACCTCCTCATTTTCTCAGACAACACACACACACACACCTTGTCAGCACAGCAGACTTTTCCCTCCAGGGTGCCTCAGCTGATGGAAATTTCTATTTGCAATGAAAATCAACTTTGGAAAACGTCACAGCAAGGGACTTTTTTTCCTGGCTGCCCCAAGATTGATCTGGTCCATAGGATGCCCCAGATCATTGCATTCGGTAATTTCATTCTGCTTATGATCTATTTCTTATACGATCAATATGATAAATGCGCCGGAGAGCAAAGTGGGTTACGGCCCAACGCTGGTGAAGTGAAGAGGAGAAAGGAGTGCTGGGCTGCCGCGCTGTGTGTCTCATGAAGCAGAAAAGCAATTCAGTCAGACTAAAGGCTACAGACAAGGAGGCATATTCTCCTGATAAATGCAAATGATGTGACTACATTTCCCCCAGCACAAATGGGATGGGGAGGTGCAAGAGGAGACCAGGCTTGCTGTCTGTATCAGAGCATTCTCCTAGGAACCCATAGGACATCTGCACACAGCACATAGGAGGGATGAGAGCAGGATACGGGAGGGAAGAACGAGAGTTTGCTTAAATAATCAGTACTAATGGCAAGCTGCCTCTTCCTGACTCCACTGTGATTCTGAACTTTGTTGTTTTTAAATCACAGTACAAGAGAATCAGGCATCCAGTGAGTGGAGAACCACAGGGAAATACCAGACTATGCACTGACCCATGAGCACCCCATCATCTTCTCTGAGCATCAGAGCTCCCTTGGCTACAGGTCTTTTTAGGTAACAATCAGTTTCACTGTCTGTATTGTGATTTTGTGCCAGGGCCTTCTGTTTTCCCACATGAGCCCACATGTCTTGGTGTCCTTGGGCCAGCCATGGAATTCTCTGCCTTAAAGCTGCATCATCTGTAAATGGGGGTCAATTACATCTCTGCTGCTGCTGCTGCTGCTGCTGCTAGAAAGTAATTTTATGAGGAAAAAATGAAATAATGTAAATAACTTCTAAAAGTATATAATGTGCTGAAAGTATGAGGTATTAGCTGTGGTAGGCATCATGAAGCTCTAAAAGGAGAAGAAGGGGTCGCTGTCCTTAGACAGTTTAGAAATTAATAGAAAACATGGGTCAGATGCTTGAAAAGGAGAAGCAAGACAAGTCAACACAGAGGGAAGGGTTCCGGACTCGGAGAGGCCAGTGCTGAGTTGTAACCAGGGATCTATCGCTCCCTCAATGCACAAGTTGTACAAGTTCCTTCCCCACTCTGGGCCTCAGTTTCCCCAAAGGAACATAAGGCAGTTGAGTAATCTAATAAGGCCACCTCTGGCTCTGGCTTTTTGTGAAACTATGATAAATTGAGCCCTAATGTGGATGCAGATGTTAACGAGTGATCTGGGCTCCAGAAGGAGATGAAATAGAGCAAGATTTTAGAAGAAGGGAAGGAAATATAGGCAGGACATCCCAAATGTAGAAATCAACCTTGCTAAGTCCCCAGTTTGGAGTGAGCAAGTCCCAATCAAGCATGTTCAAAGAGGAACCTAAAGAAATGTAGTAAGGAGAAGGGTGAGGAGGCAGGGAAGGTGCCTTTGGCTCAGAGCCCTTGTCCAGGATGAGAGAAGATGGGGAAGAAGGAGTGGACATTGTCATCAGGCTGGGTGGGATCTTCATATCACATTCAGAGGAGCCTGACTGCTGGCCCCACATCCTCCCATCTGCCTCAAGCAGACTGCAGCCTTAGGGGCCCCTTCTCAATGGTGGGGGTGGTTGGGGAGGTACTCTGTCACTGCACACTGCCGTTGCTTGTGTCCTTTCAGGAAATTAAATTTGAAGTTGCTCAGCTCTGCCAATGCTTGATCCCTTCCAGACACTTTCCGCTCCTGCTGCAGAAAGCTTGAGGATGGCCGGGAAAGATGGGAGAGGAGGGAATGCCATGGGTGGAACTGTCATGGTGAGATGGATCCCAGCAACTCTGCATTGGTGATTCTCTGCATGGAAACCTAGCATGTGGACCTCTAGTCTGTGGAGAGGGGCAGACAGAAAGCCCCTTCTTCTATTTTCTCAGCGAGATGGCAGAGGCTGTGATGAGACTGTCTTTGGGAATATTGATTACGTGGCTACTGCTCCAAGGACAGGGCTGGGAACTCTGATTCAACTGAGAGCCAAGTTATTCATGACTCAGGTGGAAGTGGTCAGGAGAACAGCTCACCTTGACATTTCTAATTTGCAGAGGGACCAAGGAAATTGTGTTCTGACTGGGTGCAGTGGCTCCCGCCTGTAATCCAGTACTTTGGGAGGCTGAGGTGGGTGGATCACTTAAGGTCAGGAGTTCAAGACCAGCTTGGCCAGCATGGTGAAATTCTGTCTTTACTAAGAATACAAAAATTAGTCAGGCATCATGGTGCATGCCTATAATCCCAGCTACTCAGGAGAATCCCAGGAGAATTGCTGAACCTGGGAGGTGGAGGTTGCAGTGAGCCAAAATCAGGCCACTGCATTCCAGCCTGGACAACAGACTGAGACTGTGAGAAAGAAAGAAAGAAAGAAAGAAAGA
>NW_012110920.1:5234623-5246592 GCF_000951035.1 Colobus angolensis palliatus | reverse complement strand
AAAAAAAAGAAAAGAGAAGAAAAGAAAAGAAAATGTGCTTTTAGTATACACTGGGTTTATCAAAGGTGTATCTTAGGCTGTATTCAAAATAGCCATTCATTCATTCATTCATTCAGTATATTTTCAGTCACTGGGAAAAGGAATTCCAAAGCACTGATGTACTGCATGCCTTCTCTGCAGCTGAAATGACTGAGGCTTGCCCAGGATCAGACAGATGGTAATTAGGAGAGCCATGGGTCTAGACCAGCATGGAAGGTTGAAGGCTTTTTGAAGGAGATGGGGGCCTGGGTGGGTGGAGGGCCACATGCAGCTGAGCCAAATGCAGCTGTTAGAAAATTATGACAAGAAATAAAACTTTTAAAAATGGGCACTGCTTATTTTAGTCAAAGTTTTCTCATTTCATCTCCACCCAAATTTCTCAGCAAGTGTGAAGTTCAAAAGAGACTGCAGAGTAGTGTCAAGGATCAAAGGACAAGGCCTACCCTCTTTGATCTTCATGAAATGAGTTGTCTAGACAGAGCACATCAGCTTCCTTATTAGTGACTGAGGATCATCAGCAAAGTAAAAAAAAAAAAAAAAAGTTATTGACTTGCAATCCAAAAAGAGAAATATTCTTCCCCACCCTCTCCCACTGAGTTCGTTTTCTATTGACTTTACTTAAGCTTCTCTAGGTTCTCGGCCTTGAAGATATTTCTGATTTGCTCTCTGCCAGCATCCTGGGATGCTCTTCTTTTGTTAGTAATGAGTTCAATTCACATGAAAAGCCAGAGCCTGCTTCTGAGGCATTTGGGTAAGTCCCAAGCTGCACTTCTGCCAGTGCCACTGCCTGAGAATTCTTATCAAGCCCCTGGACAATTTAGACTCTGCTCACTCCAGAATATTCTCAGTGCTCCAGAATAAGGCAAACACCAAAAATCAACAGGAATTTTCCAGTGGGAAGATTTCCAAAGTCACCAAAGATTTGAATTACCTTTCCATAATTGGAAAAGTCCACCAAATAGCAGAGAAATGATCTCTTTCTTTTTCCCCTGGCTTGCCAATCGAAACAGTGTCTGCTCCTAATCCAAAGAATATCATGAGACCTATTCCCAATGAGCTCAACCCCAGTAATTGAAAGCAGCCCTGTATCGCCTTTGGTCTTGGGTATTTTCATCATAGGACTGTTAGCGCCAAGACATACACTTTGCCAAGGAAAACTTTCCTTTGAAACCTCTATCTTATCCAAACAGAGAGTTGGAATTGACTCTTGGCAGTTCCATAGATAGTTTTGAGTTATGAAAAATAATACATATGTGTCTGCCAACCTATAAGATTGTCCCCAATCTGGAAAAAGTAGCCTTGTACATGGACCCATCTTTCCTTCCAATAAACTGATAAAAACCAATGCACCTGTTACAGCTTCAGAGCCTGCTATGTTGGCCTTTAAAGCCACCTGTCCAGTTCCTCTGGATGTGACCCCAAGCTGCTTCTACTCAAAGAGATGTGTGTAGCAAAAGAACAGGAGATGTTAGAATGAAAGGTAAGAGCTGGCATGTAGAGAATTTCAGTTGCATTCTTCAAGGAGAAGCATTCGCGTTTCAGCTCTTGGCAAGATTGCAGTTTGGGGAAGGTTTGGTCCAGCGTTTGGAGGAGCTGTAGTGTTAGAAAACAAGGCATTTCCAGGCACTGTCTACCTCCTGGGGGAGTGGAGTAGGTCTTTGTAAAGATAATCATGTTTATATCGAGAAGCCGATGAAAACATTTTGCAAATATCCAAACCAAGTATGTGACCTGGAAAAGGGAGGCATCCACTCTATATGCAGCCTTTTGCAGGGCAAAGGCTTGGTAAGGAAGAAGACAGCCTCTCTTGAGGAATGGCAGGCCCTGTGACTTGTCTGCCAATCTGCAGAGCCCAAGGCTCCCTGTGATGCCTCATCCTGGGTTACTGATTTCTCTCCTAGTTGTCTTTATAGCTCCTCGAGATAAAGTTTTGCCGCACCACACTCTCAGGACACTCACTTTGGTTGGGGAGAAAACCTACTTAGAATCATAGAATCGCATAATTAGACACGACCTTAAAGCCCATTTAGTCAGATCACCCATCTCACACTAGAATGCCTACAAAACAGAGCATACCGCCAATGACAAGACCATCACTACCAAGTGCACCACATGAGAAGCAGGACTGCACAGGACCAGATGACCCCAAGTAGCAGCCACAAATATCAAAGCAGATAAACCAACTTTGCCAGTTCAGGGGATGAGTGTTGTGGTTAAGATCATGGGCTTACACTGTCTGGAGTTAGACTTCTTGGGTTCAAACTCTAGCTTCACCGTTTACTCCTAGATGACCTTAGATAAGTTACTTGATTTGTATGTGACACAGTTCCTCATATGTGAAATAAGAGTAATGTTGTAATACCTACTTCATTTGGTATCTATGAGATTAAAATGAGATAATATAAATAAAGCACCTAGAATAGTGCTTGGAATGTCTATCCTACCTAATCAACTGAGATCCTCCTTAATTTTGTTTAAAAAATACCATACATAATTTTAAATATGTACAAAAGCAAAAATAATATACTGATTTCTCACATATCAAAATAGTATAATGAATGCTTCCCTTAGCTTCAACAATGATTAGTGTGTGGTCATTCTTGCTTTGGCTACACCCCACCCACTTTACCCACACTCCTGATTGTTTTGAAGCAAATCATATTTAAACTTCCAGTATTTCAGCATGTATCTCAAGAAAGGGATTCTTTATGAAATAGTAACCACAACAGCAATATCACATTCAACAAAAATATAAAAATAATTATATAATAGTAAATATCAATGATTGTTTTCTCTCTCTCATTTTATTTATAAAATTAGGTCATTTGTTGTACAGAGTTTCCGACAGCCTATATTTTCCTGATTGCACATCGTTTAACATGTCCCTCTATCCCCCTGTATTTCCCGTAAATTTGTCGTTAGATCTGCCAGCTTGATTGATTCAAGCTCAATAATTTGATAAGGCTATTTCATAGGTCATGGTATTTCTATCAGGAGGGTCATAAGGTCTGGTCATTTCTTTTGTATGTGTATGCATGTGATGTCACACAATATCAATGATCATTGCCTAGATTTATAAACTCATTGTTGGGTTGCCAAACAAAATATAGAATATCCAGTTGCATTTGAATTTCAGATAAACAATGAATGATCGTTTAGAATAAGTGTAGGGGCCTTCAAAAATTAATGGAAAATGTGTATTATGAAAAACCAATGCAAGGATTTCAAAAACTTTTTGCATCAAAGTACACTTACTCTAATCTGTTATAACATGTCTCAACAGAAGCTAGTTTGATGAACCAAGAAAGATAAGACATCAGTTTGAAAAGAGCTCCCATCAGAGCAACATGAATTCTGCTAAAATTGAGGCAAGAACCATCAAATTTATGGGGAAGCTTGAAAGAATAGTGAAATCATTGCTGTTTTATGAAAACTTTATGGTGACAACGCCCCAAAGAAACCAGCAGCTCACAAATGGATAACTTGTCTTAAGAAGGGATGGGACAACTTTGAATATGAAGCATATAGCAGCAGACTATCCACATAAATTTTTGAGGATAAAATTAATCTTGTTCATGCCCTAATTGAAGAGGACCAATTATTAACAGCACAAACAATAGTCAACACGATACATACCTCAAATGGTTCAGCTTACACAATTCTAACTAAAAAATTAAAGTTGAGAAAACTGACCATTGATGAGTGTCAAAATTGTTGCACCCAGATTAGCTGCAAACAAGTGCAGAGCTTCCAAAGGAAATTGAAAAGCTCAGTGGATCTTGATCCCCCTTGTTTCTTCAAAGTATTTCTTTGAAGAGTCTTAACTAGAGATAAAACATGGCTTTACCAGTACAATCCTGAAGACAAAGCACACTCAAAACAATGGCTACCAGGAGGTGAAAGTGGTCCAGTAAAAGCAAAGGTGGACTGGTCAAGAGCAAAGGCCATGGCAACAGTTTTTTGGGATGATCAAGACATTTTGTGTGTTGGCTTTCTGGAAGGCCAAAGAACAATTGCATCTGCTTATTATGAGAGTGTTTTGAGAAAGTTAGACAAAACTTTAGCAGAAAAATTCACACTCACTACACCAACAAGTCCTTCTCAACCACAATATTCCTGCTCCTTCCTCTCATCAAACAAAGGCAGTTTTGTGAGAGTTTTGGTGGAAAATCATTACGTATCCACCTTATAGTCCTGATTTGTCTCCTTCTGACTTCCTTTTGTTTCCTAATGTTAAAAAGATCTTTAAATGGCACCCATTTTCTTTAGTTAATAATGCAAAAAAGACTGCATTGACATGGTTAAATTTACAGGGCCCTCAGTTCTTTAGGGATGGACTAAATGGCTGGTATCATCACTAAAAAAAGTGTATTAAACTTGACGAGGCTTATGTTGAGAAATAAAGTTTCTATTTTTTTATTTTTATGTTTAATTCCATTTTCCATGAACTTTTTTAAAGTCCTCCGGTATATTCCAAATATTTCATGAAACATATAATAAGCAATTATGTGTTGTTTATCTGAAATTCATATTTAAGCAAGAGGCTTAATGTTTTTATTTGCTATATCTGGCAAGCCTAATTAGGGGGGCTTGCAAAATTGTCACATTTTAATTCCATTATTCCTTATTTGTTTGTTATTAAAATATTTTTATAAAGAGCAACTTCCCCTCATCTACTTGATCGTCCCAAGATATAGATCGTATAAGAGAATCAAAATAAATGCTTGATTTTTTCTCCTTTTACTTAGTTTTTAAAATAATGAAAGTTTTTCAATGACTAGTAGAGATATCATTATAAACTCATAAAGTGAACATATTTGTTGTGAATTTCAGTCCTTTACAGTTATTATCCTTTCTTATGCTCAAATTATTTCATGTTTGATCAATAAGAATCTATTCAAGTACATTCCTGAGTCCTTTTGACATGACAGTAGTGTTTGATACTTACTCTGTTTTCTGGTGTAACAAGACTTTCCAGACTTGTATATTTCCTTCCATGAATCTGGACTCAGACATTTCTTCAAGAAACTCTGGTTCCTTTTAAGAGAAAATGGTATTTAGAAAACATAGTCTGGGAGTTAGAGGTGTTCAGTACTACTAGGTTGCTCATTATTTTTGTTATTTTTGGTAGGCAGAGCCCGTAAACATGTATTTTTTTTTTAAATAATGTAGATCTCAAGTTCATAATGATACTTCCAGTGTAAATGCATAACCAGGTTTTTCTTCACTTCATCAATCCCACATCTGTGTCTTTCTCCCATAAGAAAAAAATCCCAGCCGGGCATGGTGACTCACGCCTGTAATCCCAGAACTTTGGGAGGCCGAGACAGGCAGATCATCTGAGGTCAGGAGTTCAAGACCAGCCTGGCCAACATGGAGAAACCCTGTCTCTACTGAAAATACAAAATCAGGCAGGAGTGGTGACACATGACTATAATCCCAGCTACTCAGGAGGCTGAGGCAGGAGAATCGCTTGAACCACAAGATGGAGGTTGCAGTGAGCCAAGATCATGCCACTACACTCCAGCCTGGTGACTGAGCAAGGCTCCATCTCAAAAAAAAAAAAAAAAGAAAAACAAAAACAAAAAGAAAAAAAATCCCCGTTCTCTATGACAATCATATGATCACTCATATACAGCACATACACATAAAACAATATGCATAACTAACATACTTTGCAGACACTGTAACTACAGAATACCAACACTACCACCAACAATATGATTACTAAGAATAGTTTAAGATTTTGTTTTGTTTTGTTGTTGTTGTGTTGTTGTTGTTGTTCTTAAGGTATACCCCACTAAGGACATAAAAAATACACTTATTTTTTTACAGTACTTGAAATACTTCCCTGGTATGATTATGCTGTAACTGCAAATACATTTAAGTACTTTATTTTTGCTTTCATTTTACTTTCTAAATTTTTAGGAATTGCTTTTTTGTCTTTGTTACAAAATTATGTAAAAATATTTGCATAGCTTCAAAAGCAAATCTATAAAACATGGCATATTTAAAGTCTAATCTCTATCCTGGTCTCTATTCCTTCTCTCTTTCTGAGGGTAAACTTGTTATTTTTATGGTTTATCCTTCATTGTTGTGTTCTTCCACACATTAAGCAAATTCAGAGATATATTTTTATCCTTCTGACTCTTTGAGGTTCAATTCCAATGTTGCTCCTCTGAGGCATCACCACCATGAATGGAGTACTCATCAAACGAATTACAGTCAGAGGTTTACCCTGCCTGACAATATACTAGAACAGACACACTAATTGTTCACAGTTACCCTCTGTTCTGGTTGTTCACTCCTCTGTTGTAGTTATTGGCCCCTGAGTTTTACCCGATTACAATTCATTGCATTCATACTTGCCTCCTCTGTTAGCAAAAATTGCCAGAATTTCCTAGAAAGCCAAGACCCGACTAACCCTTACACAGTTTTTACATTCCACACAGCCACAGCCTCGATGAAAATTTGCTAAATTAAATGCATAAATCAGTGTCTCTCAGCCCTGGATAAGCATCCAAATTACCTTTACAGCTTTTTCAGATTTGTTAAAAGTACAGGTTGCCAAATTATACCCAAAACTCAGTAAATCTTCAAAAGTGATCAACAAGAATCTGAATTAAATAATAAAGTATGCTTCTGTTATGCAGCCAGTTTGAGCCATTGATCAAAAGCATAGCCACTCAGCATAAATGTACTGATAGAGCACAGGTGCTTGCAGTGGATGTTTCTAAACAGATTCTCCCCTCTGCTGCTTGTGATGGTGCAATTCTGCTAGCACAGCCCAAAGGAAAATTTAGCTTGTCATTTTATTTATCCCAGTGGTTTTCTTTGGAGAAAACTTAAGAACTGTGGAGGGTGTGGTTTCTGCTTTTGAAAGAGAATTGGTGGCATATAAAGGTTAACTACATTTTCCAGGTTACACAGTTGGTCAACGCTTGGGATGAACCCAGCTTTGTGACCCTCTGGCCCAGAGCTCTGTCCACCATTAGAGAAGCAGCTGCTTCCCTTTCCCAATCCTAAGATCACCCTGGAGCAGAGATGACACCAATCTTCTGATCTCCCTAAGGGCACTTTCTCCATCCACAGGCAGGACTTTAGAGCCAGAAGGAAACTTGGGGATTTTCCTGAATCCCTAAGGTAAGAAAAGTGTGGCCTGACTCAGAAAGACAGTTAAAGGCAGCAATAGGACTAGATTCAGTCTCCTGCCTCCCTGACCAATCAGGCTTTTCACTTCCTGTGCTGCAGTAGTGACAGTCTCACCTATTCTTATGCCATCAGAGCTGATAGTCGGTGCACTGAAGCCTTGTGGTAAGAATGAAGCCAAGTTAGAGTTGCTGGCATCTAATCGCAACCAAACAGCCTAACATCACATTTCTGCAGCTATGTAGAAGGTAAGAATCAGACTCAACTCCACTTGCCTAAGCTTTAGTGACAATGGCCATTGCCAGACCTGGGTCCAGGACGTTACACCCAGTGCAAGCTGAGAAGAGAGCGGGGAGTGGGCTAAGAAAGGGTTATCTCCTCCTACAACAATAACTTTAAATGAGCTCTCTCATTTGATTTTTCTTGATCATCCATCTAGCAGTGAAAAGAGGCAATGGGTGGATGGGACGGCTGGGGGCAGGGGTCCCCAGGAGTAGCAGCACAGTCGGCTTCCTCCAAGTCTGCCTTTTCACTTTTATCCCCAGGACTCGATAGGCTAGAGATCCTTTAATTGGTGTCCTGGTGGAAAGAGATGGCAGTTGGGTTCTATAGAAATAAGGCTTAAGTTTTTCTTCCATTGTGCAGGTCCACATAATCCTCACCATTCCCAGTGCCCCTGCCCACAGTTTGAACCAAAGGCAAAAACTGGAGGTGGTCCTCTTGGTACATCTGGCTGTTTTGGAAAGCTCCAGGGAGGGAGTCATCGTGGTAATCAAATGCATCAATTAAACCCAACAGACCCTTTTAATCATAGGCACTGTGCACATGTGTGCATGCACACACATGTGCACACACATACACACACACACACAATTGCTTGTCTCAGTGCACTCTCTGGGGCTCACTCTGGTCTCCCTGGCTTCCATGGTGTGAAGCAGGGCAGAAAACTATTCAGGTCACAAGGCCAAGGTTATGGGGGAGGAAGGAAACTCAAGGGGGTGGGCAACCATGCTGGTGAACTTGAATGTGTGCCAAAGAAGGGGACTGAAAGGCTTTGAAGGCAAAGAGTCCTCTAGGGATGCTAATCATGAGTATTTTATTGTGATAATGCTGGGTCTCTTTCTCTCACTGGGACGCACACAAAACTGTGATGGGGAACAGGAGCCTCCCAGCTGCTCACTGTATTGCTATCAGAAAAGAGGTCAGTGGTAGAGAAAAGCCAAAAGGCTTTTGGAGAAATCGTTGCTTTCACTGGATGAAAGTTCACAAGAAAAACTTAGCCTAGAATTTAAGAATCTTCTTGCTAAGAGACTGTAAAACTATGATAGTATTCAAGGTTATTGGTAATATATTCTAGACCCTTTAAAAGTTATAAGGTGGTGAATGTCCTATTATCGGATGGATCCAAGGAAATAAAGAATGACAACTTGCTGAGTTGATGTAGGAGATATTCTTACAGAGCTGAATCGTGTTTTCCGAAAAGTTACATGTGTTCAAATCTAACTCCTGGTACCCCAGCATGTGACTTTATTTGGAAATACGGTCTTTGCAGACATAACCAAGTTAAGATGAGGTTATACTGGATTTGAGTGAGCCCTAAATCCAACGACCGGTGTCTTTATGAGAAGACCATGTGAGCACACACACACATGCACACACACATGGAAGATGGCCCCGACCATGTGAGGACAAAGGCAACAATTGGAGTGAGACAGCTCCAGGCAAGGAATGCCAAGGATTGTGGACAACCACCAGAAGCTGGAAGAGGCAAGGAAGGATTTCTCCCTAGAAATTTCAAAAGAAGCCTGGACCTGCTGAAACCGTGATTTCTGACTTCTGGCCTCCGGCACTATGAGAGCAAAAACTATTGTTTTAACTTACCCAGTTTGTGGTCATTTGTTATGCAACCTCGGAAACTAAAACTAAGGGTAAGACTAAATGGCCTGGAGGCTTTTTCCAACTATGAAAAGCTATAGTCCTAAATTGGTGGGGGTTTCTTTGCTGGGAGTTTATAGAGAAACGTCTTTTTAGACTGCTCCCCACACTGTCCTATCATGACAGAGAGAAGTGTGACTATGAATGAGAGGTAGGGAGGAATGAAAGCCATTGTAGGCCCTTCAGGCAGAGCCCCAACCAGACCCTCCCTTCCTCAAGAAGGGTGCTGGTTCTCTCCGCGTGTGCTGCCTTCTCCTACCGCCATGAAGAATAATTGCACACTTTATGCTGGCTCCTGAGGCAGAAACCAGACCCCAGTTCCCAGGGTTGTCAAGTGGCATTCCTGACTCAGGAGCTCCATCCAATTCCAAACAATTAGATAATTTAATCAACATCGCAGAAGGCACACACTAATGCCATTAGAGGCAAGATCTCCCAGGGCAGTCTGGGAGGAGCAGAAGGGAAGACAAAGCAGAGTGGGCTCAGCCTCAAGGTCACTGTGTCCTCCTCCACTGAGTTTCTGAGAGGGATGGTTCTCAGGCAATGCTGTTGTTCCCAGGGGTGGAGAGTAGTGACCCCTTCTCTAGAAACCAGGGGCCAAAACCAAGATGGAATCTGCACAGAGGACAAGAAATCATCCAGAGACTTGTAGAAGAAACCCTGCATCTTCATGAATGGTACATGGGGCTAGGAATCAATAGATCTTGTTTCAACCCTTGATCAATCATTTATCAGCTCCATCACCTTGCACAAGGCACTTACTCTCCTAAGCCTCAGTTTCCACATTTAAAAATAGAGACAATTGGCCTGGCACAGTGGCTCATGCCTGTAATCCCAGCACTTTGGGAGGCCAAGGTGGGAGGATCACAAGGTCAAGAGATTGAGACCATCCTGGCCAACATGGTGAAACTCCATCTCTACTAAAAATACAAAAATTAGCTGGGCGTGGTGGTGTGCACGTGTAATCCCAGCTACTCGGGAGGCTGAGGCAGAAGAATTGCTTGAACCACAGAGCTGGAGGTTGCAGTGAGCCAAGATCATGCCACTGCGTTCCAGCCTGGCAACAGAGTGAGGCTCCGTCTCAAAAAAAAAAAAAAGAAAAGAAAAGAAAAGAAAAAAGAAAATAGAAACAATTACACTGCTTTCTAAGATTTGCAGTGTAAGGGAAAGGAATACGTCATTTTTTGTTAGGATTGGGAGTCAGAGGTTGTGTTCTAGAAATCATTGTGCATTGTTTCAGGTCAGGGCCAAAACTGGAACCAAGGATTTAATAACTATTATGAGCAAATATATGGAAATTACAATAGTGCCTATGGCGAGGACCAAAACTGTGACTACCTACCTTAATGTGTTGGCCTGAAAACCAAAATGGATCAGGATGCCATGCTTCTTGCTTTCCAGAGGAGGAAAATAAGGCTGTCTGATTTCCCAAAGTCACACCACCAGTTAGTGACAGAACAATGACTATCACAGAGAAATTGTCCTGTAAGTAGCAGTTTTTCTTGTGCCAGATACTGTGGTTTACAAGCCTCTCATTTAATTCTCATAACAACTCTATGATGTTCACATTCCTTTCCCATTTTACCATTGAGGAGATTGACATTAGATAGAGGTTAAGTAACTTTGCTGAAACCACAGTGGAATGAGCCCTGGAGCCAGGAATCAAACCCACTCTGAAATCTGTGCTCTTAGCGGCAGCAATGGAACCTGGCAGTCTCCTTAGTATATATCTACCTGCTTCTAACGTACAAGAAAACTTTGTTAATGACAACTTGCTATACACATGACTGCATTCATTATTAATACAAACTGTGAAATGCAATGATGACATTAAGAGAAGTTAGCATTCTTTGGACTTTAAAGCTTATCGAAAGCACAGAGGTGATTCATAGGTCCTGGGATGAGGTATACATAGAAACCACAGAGCAATTTGGCACATTCCTTTATCATAGGGTCTTTTCCGAGCTCATCATTCAAAATGAAAGAGAAGATAGTACCTTGCTTAAACAGCGCCAGAGGTGTTAGTGGCTTTCCCTGATGGTAGAAGTTGTAGTGGTGAAATTCAAGCCATATATAAAGTCCCAAAGGAGATTTTTGGCGTCCTGACATTCCCTGTGGTCAGCTTCTGTATATGAAAGAGGGATCCAGATTAGTGGAGCAGAACTGGATGGGTCCCAGTGTCAGCCTTAGAGAGAAACAGAGATGGTGGGTGCTTTCCATCCCAGGCCCACGGGGGTCCCAGCATCAGAACAAAGATCTTCCAAAGTGTCACTCCATAATGCTGTGCCAGTCTTGACAGACAGGAGAAAAGTTGGGGTGGCAATGGGTATAGGGAATTAATACAAAAGTTGGCAATGGCTATAGGGAATTAATACAAAACTTTCACTTCAGACGGAAGGTGCAAGAGAAACATAAGTCATAGCCCCTGCCTTTAAGGAATTTGCAATCTAGTGGGGAAGATGAAAGTGAAGTGCCCAGGTGGGGTGCAGGGGCTCACACCTATAATCCTACTACTTTGGGAGGCTGAGGTGGGCGGATCATAAGGTCAGGTGTTCAAGACCAGCATGGCCAATATGGTAAAACCCCATCTCTACTAAAAATACAAAAATTAGCCAAGCATGGTGGTGGGCACCTGTGGTTCCAACTGCTAGGGAGGCTGAGACAGGAGAATCGCTTGAACCTAGGAGGCGGAGGTTGCAGTGAGCCGAGATGGTGCCACTGCACTCCAGCTTGGGTGACAGAGTGAGACTCTGTCAAGAAAGAAAGAGAAAGAAAGAAAGAAAGAAAGAAAGAAAGAAAGAAAGAAAGAAAGAAAGAAAGAAAGAAAGAAAGAAAGAAAGAAAGGA
>NW_012110920.1:4978595-5234573 GCF_000951035.1 Colobus angolensis palliatus | reverse complement strand
AAGAAAGAAAGAAAGAAAGAAAGAAAGAAAGAAAGAAAGAAAGAAAGAAAGAAAGAAAGAAAGAAAGAAAGAGAAGTGCCCAAGTTAAGCACACTGATTAGCAAAAGGAGAGGTCAGAGGGAATTGCAGTGAGAATGCAGCATAGCAGAAGAGAAAGAATGCTGGACTTGAAATTAAAACACCTGGGTTCCAGTAACTTATCTGCCATTTCCTGGACATGTGATCTACATGTCACTTATCCTCTCTGAGTATCCTTGCTTCTCTCATTTCTGAAATGAGTTTCTTTTAAAAAAGCAGATACCACTAGTGAAAATCTTTCAGCATATATTTATTAAATGACTTACCTGTTACAAGCTCACAATGAAAAGAAACTAGTGTACAAATCCTTAAAACTCTGTATGAACAGAAAGTGTCATGGCATCTTAAAAAGGATGGATCTTGAGAAGGTCCTAAAGATTGTTCAGGCATCGGAAGACCGAGGTAGGGGAATGCCACAATACTGCATCCATACTGCAGGATTAACATGGGCGTAGGTTCCGGGGAGTGAAATGAACTTAGTATCTTCAAGGAACCACTGCGCCCCGGGGTGGTAGGGAGGGGGCTGTCAGAAATAAGATTGAGCACAGAGGGTAGCGCAAGATTATGAAAAACTTTGAAAGATGGCCTTTAGCCCTCTGATATTATGGTTATGGAGTGTAATTTTTATTCAAGGGGAAGAAAAAAAAAAATGCATGCTTCTCACCCAAACATCAGGACATTCTGTTCTTCTGTGATTGTGCTTCGTGAAAACGTTCTCCTGCAAAAAAGAAAGAAAAAGAAGGATTAAGGGAAAAACATACTAGAGCCACATTCATTTCAGCTCCACTGAAAGCACAGCAGGAGAAAGTAGCTGTGTTTGCCAAACTCCAGAAAGAGACACAATTGATGGGGGGTGGGGAGAGGGGAGGGTGAGGCAGGGAGTGGGAGATGAGGAGGAGCGGTTCTGCGTTGTTTTATTCCCCCAAGAAGATATTGTAAATAATGGAGAGGTATCGTACATGGAAGGGGAAATTACTCTGACAGGGCCCTTTTAGCGAGGAAAATGGAACTAAATACACGTTCCATTATTCCTGATCTTTCATTCAACTCTCCATTTACATGGGGGCTTCCCGGAGCTGATGTTTCGCTTTTGCTGTCATAAGTAGTCATTGACTGGAGCCGATCATTTTGAAATAACGGCCTGCAACTCTTCCACTGTCGTGATTAACACAGAGTAATAATTATTAACCACACTGTAACTGCAGAGGAGGGGGACAGCTGCCAGGTTGGCCTGCTTTTCTGAAGCCAGGAAAGTTCCCTGTCATTCCACCAGGGGGGGGTGATGTCCTGGAGAGACCACAGAAGGCTTTCTGCTGGCTTCTCCAGGAGACCAGGAGCTGGGGCTCCGGCACCCTGGGCAATCGCCAAGGCTGGGTTTGCTGTCATATCAGGACCTTGTGCAACAATGCAAAAGTAGGAATTCCACAAGAAAAAGCGGAGGCTGCAGCTTGAGGGATGGGGGGAGAAGAGAGAAGGTAAAGAGACACTACAGGATTGTCCTATGCTCTTGGCCTTCGAAACATCAGAAAATACTGTCAGCTGAATGGATTGAAGGGGCTATAGCCACCCATGACTCAGAAAGATTGGTAACACCAGAGCCCTGAACAGGAGCGTTTATCAAAGGTAGGCAGAGAGAGAAATCATCCGACTTGAGACAATTCAAAGGCAAAATCCTATTTCTCAGCTCTGTCCCTGGATTGCACTCCCTCATTGATTTTTTAGGCAGTGAGTTTCTCAGGCATTAAAAGAAGCCTTTTTTTTTTTTTTTTTTTTTTGGCATCAACATCCTTCCTCCGTTCTCCAAGGAGAGAGTTGGAAGGGCGGCAGCATGACAGGCTGGCAGTTGTGCTGGGGGGAGTAGAGGGTGCATCAAAGCTAATTCCTGCTTTTTACAGGTGGGGAAACCAAGGCCAGAGGAGGGAAGGTGACCTATATGATGTCACACTGCCAGGGAGTGCAGAGTCAGGAATCAAACCCAGGTCTCCCGAAACCCAAGGTGGAGTTTTTTTAGTTCTGTTTTTTGTTGTTGTTGTTGTTGTTGTTATTAATGGAGACAGCAGCCCTCGTCTTATCAGCATTGACTCTGAGTCAAAAGAAGCCATTCCAGAAAATCAGTGCTGTAGCCCCAGAGAGAAAGAGGAGGAAAGCCAGAAGGCAATGATGGAGAAAGAGAACTGCTTTTGCTGATTTTTCTTTTCCATCCCATACAGCACTCATAATCCCCGGCAAGAGAGTATTTCACAAAAGAATCACAATGAACTTAATATTAAACTGACTAAGAGGGGAAACCGAAACATTGACCTTTCTTTCTAGGAATTCGAAACTCAGAATATGGAAAACATTGTTAATGTAGCTATTAATTGTTTCATGATGTCAGTGCTGATGCAGTTGATTCCTGCCTTTCCAGCGCTCGTGCCACTCCTGGATTTTTCTTTTCAGACGCTAGTAATTCACACCCTGTCCTAAATTTATAGCATGGGGGCAGGCACTGTGGTTTGCACCTGGATGCCAGGATATTTGATTTGCTTAAGCAGATGTTTGTTTATTTTTGCATGGAGTGATGGACTTCACTCTGCCAGCCTCCTTCCCGGAGTAAGGTCCCACCCACCCCTGCAAGGCCTAGACCAGCCTTCAACTGTCTGGCTTGAGGCCTCCCAGACCCCCCGAGGCTGCTGCTCGGCATTGCCTTACAGTAGACCGGAGACAGGCCCCCAGAGCAGGGACTGGCTTTTCAAACCAGCCCCTGTTCATCACTCTGGTCACACTCAGGGTTACAGTCCCAGGGAGAACCTGGCACCACGTTAGGTACTCCAGATATGAGTCAGGAAAGAGAAGTTGGAGGCTGGGGACTTAATGGGCTGTCCCTGAAGAGCTTGCAGTCAGAAGCAGGAAGAAATTCTTCTGCTATCATTCTTTTCTTTCTCCCCTAATTAGGAGGAACTGTGAGTTCAATTCTGTTGGGGTTTGTAGGGCACAGATGCAATCAAGGCGAAGTCAGACACTGGCGTTTTGCTCACCCGGCTCCCCGTGGATTACCACAAAGACCGACTGGCATGCTCTCTCTAAGGGGTGGGGGTGACACGCGTTGCACCCAATTATCCCATTATTTTGAAAGGCAGGCGTGGCCACATATGTGGTGTTGTACAGGGCAGAGGTGACAGAAGCTAGTAGAGATTTGCATGTATTGGCAACTTCTTTCCTACAGGCCAACTCCCATTGTTAAACACACACCCCCTATAGAATAGAGGAGAATTGAGCTCATTAGTAGGATTGTTTATAAAAATCATGAAAACAATTACAACAACATGCTCTTCTTTGTAAGAGAAAATGACACTCCTGACCCTCGGCAGAACTAAAGCTCTGCGATGCTTTGCCTGATTCATGATGAGTCTGGGGGCATTCTCCTATGGCAGGGGCTCCAGGTCCTTGGCCGGGGAAATGCTAAGAAGCAGGATGAGGCCTGTTGCTTCCCACTTACTGGCATTCGAACTCCCACACTGATGGGCCCCCACACATTCATCACTTTCTCCTCTTCAGAAAAGGGCAAAATTAGAGAAAACGGGTGCCAGATCAGCCTGCATTCACATTCTGACCATACCACATACTACCTATGTGACCTTAGGACCATCAGTTGACTTCTTGATCATCAGTTTCAGCATCTGTAAAATGGGATGATAAACCAGGCATGCTGGCTCACACCTGTAATCCCAGGGCTTTTGCAGAACGAAGCAAGAGGATCATTGAGGCCAAGAGTTTGAGGCTGCAGTGAGCTATGATCACACCACTGCACTCCAGCCTAGGCAACAAAGCAAGACACTGACTCAAAAAAAAAAAAGGAAGGTGGGTGATAATAGCTACTTAATTACCTTGTAAGATTAGAGTCACGAGGATTAGGATTAGCACAGAGTAGGAATTCAATATATTTTAACTTTTACCATTTTATTTTGATAATTAGGGGCAACTGAAGAAAAGGTATTGTTTTGTCTCAATGAAGAAGCTGGGACAAAACGATTACTTCCTATCAGTTCTGTGAATTTCTGATCTCAAAACAAATAAATGGCACTGCTTTTGTCCAGTCTTATCCCCATCCCAGAAAGCCGTGGCAGGCCTGCCCAGGAGATATTGAGCCCTCAGAAAGCCTTAGCAACCCAACCGTAGTTCTGGCAGCAACTGTCCTCTGAACCAGGTTGGGCATCAAAGACAGGAGGTCAGTGACTCAGCACAGGCAGGGATTTCCTGGCCAGTGAGGGCTGCTGAGGTGCAGGGGTGGACCCCAAAAGCACATTCGCATAATACATCTCAGCCCATGAGGAATGGGGCCATGCTTATTCTTATGCAATCACAGCGTGTTCTCCAAGGCACCTCAGCCACCCCTCTCTTCTCTTGCTGCCTGGAAGGGTGTGGGTGTGTACGTGGGCTGCTTAGTAATGAGGACCAACTCCAGCATGGGTATGCTTTGTGATTCCATAGTGGAAGGCTGGTGGACAGAATCTCTTTTTCTCTGCAGCATTTTTGAGTGGAAGAATAGGAGAGAAAGAAGGACCCCGAGGTGATGGACAACAGTGGCCCCATAAGCAAAGGGATATTTCTGGTGAGCCCAGCTGTTTTTCCTAGAAAACCAACCAAGAGAAGAACTGTAGTTGTACAGTTGGGAAAGAGGTTTGCCTCCGGATGGAACTTTCAGGTTTTAAGAAAACATTCCCAAGCATTTGTATAATGCTTTCTGGCTACTGAAGCTCTTTCACAGTCAGCATCCTGCAAGACATGAAATGCAAAGGACATTATTCCACTTTATAAGGGAGGAAACCAAGGCACCAAGAGATTTAGTTTCTCCTTTGGGGGATTCTTTTAGAAAAAAATAAGAGAGGAAGGCCCTTTTCCTGACCCTTAGTGCTAGGAATAGAGTAAAAGAAAAGTCCTGAGCCTCAGCCTTCACCTTCCATGCCTGGAGTCCAGTTGTCCATACTTCCCTCCCCCACCCCTCCCCTGAAGCCTTCTGACCTTGCAAATGCCAGAGCCTTGCAAACTGTTCCAGGGACCTATTTAAGTAGGTTTGGGACTGTAGTTGCCTGGGCTTCACAGAGAATATTCTTCTCCCAGAGCAACACACTAGATGGATGGAGGAGGGGAGGGAGGGTTAGGGAAAGAGGACGAGGTATACAGGGACATAAGCTCTGCTCGTGGGAGGTTTAGTGAGAAAGGAGTGAAATCCTGCCTTGTTTGATTTGGAGCCTTAACAGGCTTGCTACTGTTTAAAGTACACAGGAAAGTGGGATTTGTGAAGGGAGGAGAGGGGAGGGGAGGGGAGGGTGACGTCTTTATGAATGGTACTGAGAACCCCGGAGCAGGTGCCCTGTTCCTGTGTCCTGGGCTGCCAGCCCCGTTGCCTGGGCTGAGACCCACCACTCTGGCATCCCGCAGTCTCTCTATTCCATTCACAGGACTTGGCCCACACACTCCAGTCTGGCCTGTCAGACCAATCCCTTTGTTCCTAACAATGTAGGGGATAAGGGGAGGCTGCTCTGCTGCTGGGGTTGCCTGACAGCATCTGCTGGATGAAGGTGAGGTACCTGGTAGGGAGACAGAAGGGACCACATTCCTGCCTGTCTATAGTGGCAAGCCCGGGCTCAGGGCAAGTGAAAGATGACATACATCTTAGAGCAGAGACCAGTCAGCTTGGTGGTGGCATCAGTGGTCTCAACTTTGGGAGCCAGATACAAACTGGGCAACAGTCGGTGCAACATCCAAACATTGCTCTCTGACACTGGCAAGCAAGAGCTCCCTTGGCTCCCAAGCACAGGTCCAGGCACACATCCTCCTGAGACCACCTCCCAGCCAACTCAAGGCACCGTAAATATATGCATGCACACACTCGCAGGCAGCATTCCCATGCTAAACACTGATAGCTTGCCACCCCCCACCTCTAAGGGGAACAGACTTGATGCTGAAAGCCTGCCAAAGTGTGGCTGGCTTCCAGCACCAAAAATACCTCTTGTGATCCGAGGGGCTACTGTACTGGCATCTATTTGTGGGGCTGGAGCTGCTGCTGTGACAGAAAGGACTTCCCCTGGGGATGGGCTAGCTGCCCATTTGGGCCTGTGCTCCCCAAAGCCTAAGAGCTTGCTTTCCAGGGCCAAGGCCTGCTCCCAGCCTGGGAAATGCAGGTGGGAGCAGCTTAGCCAAACCTGCCTTCCACAGGAGAAATATTCATTCTTCACAGGAAACATTCTGTGGCATTCCAGAATGCTGGTGCCCTGGCCTCTCCTACTTCTCTCATTCTCTTGCTTAAGTAATCCATCGAGTTTCTTAGTTTGCTTCTTTGACAAGCAAAGAGGAGGCCTGGGGCCTGGAACAAGAATGCAGAAGTGACAAATGACTTTCAAGGTGAGGTTCCAGGAATGTCTTGACTAGGGAAGCTAGGTAGGTGGGGGTGAATGGAGAACCCTGTTGAGTGTGCTACGATTTTCCGAAGATGAGAATTTGGCATAAGATACATATTTCCCCATTCATTATTTTGTTCATTCATTTGATAAATATTTGTTAAATATCTACAGCCTGGTCACAAATGTGTTGCACTACGTCTATCCTTCCAGATGGAAATGAGGATGAACTACAAGGCCCTGACAGAGGACTGGTCAGTCCCCAAGGGCAGGGCTGTGGGTCTGATATCAGATGGACAGAATGAAGAAGAACATAGTGAAGGCCAGAAACATACAAGAAAACCAGAAACCTCAGAAAGAGATGAATCTGAGGGTGTAGAATCTGTAGGGTTATTGCCATGCTTTCTTTAAAAATATGTGCCAAAGCAGTAATTATGAACTATATATAGTTCTGTTAAAGGAAGAAGTTTAGCAAATTTGCTCTTCATAAATATTTGCATAATAAATGAATGAATACCCAGATCAAAGGGAGAAGGTGAATGAGCAGATGTAAAGACTAGAGGTTCAGGTATACTGCTATTGTCTCAGACAATGTCGAATCTAAATACGAACCCAAGGTTTTTTGTTTTTCTTTAAATTTCTCGGAGCATGTTATTATAATTAGATGTTTAGCTAATAAGATCCGTATTTATTCTAGCCTATTAGGACTAAATATAACAACAATCTTTCCATTTCGATGATACTATTAATTCTTCCAACACTCTTACATATATCTATTTTAATTCCCCCAGCTGTCTGGAGAGTGAAGACAGAAATTCCCATCTTACAGATGGACAAACCATGGCCTAGAGAAGTTAGAGGTACTTCATCAAGGGTCCCTCCCAGTAGATCAAGTTAGCGCTCTTTCCATTGCTATGCTGACCACAGGCTCTTCCATAGTCTCACAGGACTCAGATCTTAGACCCTGTTCAGTGGCAATGTGGAATCTGGATGGCATCGTGCCACCCTGTCAGCCGCAATGTGTTCTCCCGCCTGTGTTCCCTCTTTCTCTCCCTTTATTCAGGAAACAGAGGGGAGGCATGGGGGTAAAAGATGGGGTGAGTGGAGGAGTCTGTTTCATTTTATGCTTCCTTGCTCTTCATTCTAGGATTTATTTCTGGACCACAGGAGTGGGGCTGGAGGGGTGTATGAGAAAATTATTTAAATTGTATCATAATCTTCCCAAGATGTGATTAAATTGAGGCATAGGGAAGAGAGGTGACTTCTTCCAGAGTCAGACAGCACTTGATTTAGAACCAGAGGGCCCTAATTTTCAGCTTGGAGCTTTATCAATTAGATGTCTCCAGTCCTACCACTGCTGGTCTTAGGTGTAGCTGGCCAGACTCCATGAACAAATGGGGGAAGTGTTCCAAAATCTTCTAGCATCTTCTTCAAATCATCTTTCTTAAGAAATTGTGGTTTAGATTCAGTCTACCCAGAGATAAAGGGATCGACTAGACTGTCTGCATGGGTAGACAAGATCTACTTATAAAAATCAATAAATAATAATACAGGGTAAATAGGATAATTTATTGGTGTGTTACCAACAATAAATGCTCTTAAAGAAGTTTGAAGGAAAGAACAAGTATGGATCAGGCAACACAGCTTAGACAGATTCTTTGTGGCTCCACAGGACAAAACTAGCAGGAACCAGTGAAAGTTACAGAAACACAAATTTCAGCTAATTACAGTGAAGGACTTTTGAAGAATTAGCTGATTTCTGCAGATACTGGAGTAAAGCCTGGATCCCCTAGTCCTGTATTGAATGAACGATTGTTCGAGATGACTGGTTAATCCAGATTTCCTTTTCTTCTTCCTCTCTTTCTCTCTCTCTCTTTTTTCTGGCTCCCTTTCTTCATCCCTCCCTCCCTTCCTTTCTTCTGCCCCCCTTTCTTCATCCCTCCCTCCATTCCTTTCTTCTGCCCCTACTGCTCTAAGAATTTCGTGCAATTGCTTTTAGGTTTTCTGCAGTGATTTATGTTGTTTTTTCGATTTATACCACTGAGGACTGTGGCCACGAGAGGGCAGTAGAGGAAGCTTATCAGAGTACTTGGACAGGAGTAAACTCGTGTGCGCTCTAATCGCGAGCAGGGACTACGCAGACCCTGCGAACTCGCTGGGGTCCAGCTTGCAGGCCCCTTCCGAAAAGCAGCGTCTAGAAGCTGCGGAGTTACTGAGACTGGGTAGCAAGGAATCAGTGGCCTTGAGGGCACCGAGGCATTGTCATCCAGAATCCTGAAACCTCTCACCTTAGGTTATTAAAATAAGTTAGAATCTTATCGCCACCCCTCTGATTCCCCTGCCAAAAAGATTCTCTGAATTGGATATAGAAAGCTCTTCTCCTGTCCCCAGTGACCCCATCCAAGTCGGGACTTATCAGATGTCCAGGATCTCTATTAGGGCTGGAAGCTTGAGATTCAATTCAGAGCAAGGTTCATCTTCTCGTTGCAATAATAATAATAACAACAACTTCAAGCCTTATTTGACAGCTTGTTGGCCTTTTTTTGTTTTTTTTTTTAATTTACAAGAAGAGGAAATTTTCTCCCACAAATTCCCAGACTCTAGTCTCAACCCCATCAGACAAGCCCCGTTCCTCCCTACTCACCCCTCACTCAAAGATCAAGAGGGAGGTGTGCAGGATGTGCGCGGTGACAGGTGATGCGAATGGCGGGGGAGTCCCTGTCCCTACTGCCCTCACTCACTCTTCCTGTGTCCTGAGCTCCCCGCTAACCCCAATGCTCGACCTTCTATCCCCACCGGGGGCTAAACCAGCTGGGCTCGCAAGGCCCTACTCGAATTCCCTTGCCCCCTTGGCTACTTAAGGTGGCCGATGGGTCCAGGCTGAGCTGGGCGCAGGACAGGCAGCAGAGCGGCCTCCGGATGCCAAACCTGCTTCTCCTTTGTTGACAGCTTGCGGAGGAGGAAGTCCGAGCGGGCGGGGGAGGGGGCACGGGGCTGGCTGTGGCGGGCGGTGCCAGCAGCGGGCGCGGCCCCAGCTCGGGCTGCCGCGGCCGGCGGGGAAGGGGTTAACGCGCGCGGCCTCTATGATAATGAGCTGCATGGTAAAATAGGGAGGCCGGCGCTCAGGGCTCCGCCGCCGCCGCCGCCGCCACCACCACCGCGGGAGCCAGAGCTGCCGGGCTGAGAGGCATCCGCGCCAGACTGGAGCGGGAGGGCAGCGGAGCGCAGTTCCTGGGAATTTTTCAGCCGAGAGGGCGAGCGATCCGGAGAGAGACCCCGCGAGCTTGGGAACGGTAGGCAGCGCGAGCGCCGCAGCCGGCGGAGCAAACCTCGAAATAGATCTGGAAAGCCAGGCTCCCGGAGGAAATGGGACTGTGAACGAACCGGAGAGCAAGAAGGGAAGGAAGCGCCGGGATTGCTGATGTCAGAGGAGCCCGGAAAGTCGCGCTGGAAAAATCTGAAGACAGCCGGGGCTCTGCTTCTTCCCCACGAGAGACACCGCCGGCCACCCCCACACGCCCCCTCGGCGCCTCCGGGTGCCCCCAGCGAGCTGGCGACAGCGCCCAGCGGGGCTGCTGCGGGGCGACGGAGGACTGAGGGGCGCGCGGAGCGGAGACCGCGGGGCGACTTCAGGAATACAGATAAGTGGCTGGTGGCTTGACGTGGATTTTAATGAATTTGGACTCCATGTGGATTTGGTCTTCTCCCTGATTCCGAGCTGCGGGCAGGGAGAGGGGCCTCGCGCCGCCCTCAGCAGCCGGCGGCCGAGGCAGACGGAGCGGGGACGGAAGGACAGACCGACGTCGCCGAGCTGGGTAAGCGGCGGCTGGGCCGGGCGCTCAGAGTCGGCAGCGCCTTCAGCCTTCTCCCCACAGGCGCGCACACCCGTGGCGGCTTCTCCCGCACCCGCCTCTTTGGGGTCCCGGCCCCAGGCAACCGGGCTTGGCGGCGGCGGGCGAGTCTCCGTGTGGGCTCGGCCACTTTCGCGGGCCGGAGCGCGGCGTGCGCGCGATCTCAGGCTCACTGGAGCCGCTGCTTCCCGCCCAGGGCTTCCCGGCTGGCCGCCCGCAGGCTTCCCGGCCGCGGGCTGAGGGCGGCAGCAGCGCTCCGCGGCGCGCCTCCACCGCGCACCTGCCGGCGCTCTGCGGCTTTGGGGAGCTCGGGGTGGCAAGGCTGTCCCGAGAGCTGGAGCCCAAAGAGGGCCTCGGTGGCACCAGCGAGACAACCCAAAGCCACAGTGGCCAGCGATCGATTTGGGGGCGTTCACTCCAATGCCAGAGTCCCTGGTGGCCGCCGGCTGTCCCTTCAGATCCGGGACTGGAGATCAGGGAAAGGGGAAAACATCATTTGCGCGGGTTCCATAAGGCTCGGGGAGAGATTCCTAGGCACTGAATGGGTCTAAGTGTTTCATCTCCCGGGACTCCCTTTGCGGTGTATCGCCCAGCAGGGGTCCAGCCCCATAGTTTGAGGACTACGCGAGTGCTGGGGGTTGAAATGGGAGTTTGCTTAGGGTCCCAGAGGCTCCTTACGAACCATTTGAGAATATTTCCTTCCATGTGCTCTTTCTTGCCCCACCCCACAAGTTAGGTAGGGATCCTAGAAAATTCTAGCCCTTTTTATCCATCCCACGGGTAGTCTCTATAATGCCAATCATAGTCTAGATGCCCAGACAGTCACCAGAAACTACCATTCTAGGTCCCCGAAAAAGTGTCCACCTGTTTGGAATGACCCTTGCCCTAGTGGGACCTACCTACTCAAACTCAGCTCTGCTCAGGAGGGATAGAAATAATGGGGGAGAAGAAGTTGGATAAGAGATTTGAGGTTCTAGGTCAGCAAGCGTCTAGAAATGAGAGCCCCAAGAGGTGGGCAATGGAAATATGAACAGGATTCCTGTAGGAATCTAAGATCTTAGAGTGACAGTGGCACACCATAGAAGGTACGCAAGGGACATGAAAGCAGGATCAGTTTGAGGGGATTGGGACTGCCAATCACAGCTTGAGGCTGTCACTTGGGGGCCCATCGGCTTGGAGGAACCCACAGAAATTTGGGGTCACATTCATTTCCTTCCATTCACGTGCACAGTGGACAAGGCTTATGAGCGGCAGGCCAAGATGAGTATCTTGGCTGGCCTGGGCTGGACACTTTGAGAGCACGAGTCAGGTTTAGCTCTCCCCTCTCCCCACACAATAGCAGTCTCCCTCCTTTGCTGGGCTTCTTTCCTAGACATTGAAACTTCACTGTTCCTTCTGGGTTGACTTTGGATTCTGGGACCTTCTACTGAGCCCCAGGAAGATATAACCTTGGCTGGAGGAATTCAGCTATTCCTAACTGAAATGCACAACTTTTATGCAATCACCCCAGAAAGCTCCCAGAGTTTCTTGCAGCCCTCTCCCCTCTGACCTCCAGGCAAGAAAAGAGAAGAATTCATTAACTTCCCTCTCTCTTCACAGAGAACCATTTGAACTAATTACCTGGGATCTCTCCTCACTGGTGTCCTGGGGGCTGAAGGGGCAGTGAGGAGAAAGGGTAGGGAACCAAGGAAACAGAGTGGAATCTGTGAAAATACCCTAGCGAGGTTGTTTTTCATTCCCCTTCTTCCACCCGGCATCACCACCAACCCCTCCTCATCCCGGAACTTGCCCCTGCTGCCACCAGCCAGCATTACCTAAAGGAGCTATTTCCCTCCACTCTGCAGCTGATCCTCTTCAGGGACCCGCTGATAAAGGGAGGGCAATGCAGACTGCCCTCTCTGCTCCCTCACTGTCCTCAGCAAATTGCATTAGGATGGGGGCAAATTGGCTTGCAAAGCAGTTAAATGGAAATGACATTTGGAGCGATGTGCAGGGAAGATGCTGAAGAGCAGCAGTGGTAAACTACCAGGAGATCTCCTCTACCCAGGGACCATGAGTCTGCCAAGGAAATCCCAGCTGGTCCTTCTTTTTGACAGGGCATAAGGACAGGGGTCCCTCGAAGCCTGGAGCAGGACAGGGGGGCTGGCTAGCTTTTCAGCCCAAGTCTAAATGAAGAGTATGGCAGTGTCTTACGTCCATCACCCAAAACCATGCCATTACAAAGTTGGTGGCCCCCCTTTCAGACCTGGTCTGAATACATACCCCTGTCTTCAGAGCACCAGGGGAGCATTTACCCTGCAACTCTCTTGACCATCAAAAGCTGCAGATGCGGCGAATGTAAAAGTTCATTCACCATCTGTTTTACTGAAGTCTGCACTTAAAATGAGGTTAAAAAGAAAGCACTCAAAGAACAGCTACCTGTTTCCTAGGTCCCTTTCCCATTTACAAATACTTCTGATTACTCAGCTAATCTTTATTTCATGGGCAGGTTATAAGAAAGCACAGGAGCAGGAGGGGAAACCAGTGACATGGTTAAATATACAAGGCAGCAGCTGACAGCAGCCTAAACTCACCACTTTAGGTGCTATGAAATATTTATGGTGCTGGAGTTGTCACTGTTTGGGGGTTTAATAGTTTCTATCCTACCTCATTTTCTATGATTGCCTCCCTAAGATATAAGGTTTGGTGTGGGGGAGGCAATTCCTGTCTCCAACAGCACCTCCCCACCACCACCAGCTGTCTCCCTGCATTGCCACACAGCTGTCTCCGCACACACGAACTGAGGCATAATACACTTCTGTCCATCATGGCAAATGGAGAGGCAAGGAGCGCCTAGCCAGCCCCCCACCCCACACCCCCGTTCTGATCATAAAGAGACTGCAGCATTGTGTTACAGTCTGTTAACTAGAAATAATTCAGGACTGTCCGTAGGGGAAACTGGTAGAAACAGGCTTTGAGGTGCTGGGAGTTTTACAGCTCATGTGCATTCCCCCCTCAGCCCCAGTCACCACCACCCCACCCAGGGGCAGTCTGTTATCCATTCATTATATGTGAATATTCTATTTCTACCCTTCACATACGTTCAGTTCAAACAATGATGAATGGAACCGGTTCCCTTAACAGTTTTTTCGCTTCGTTACAAAGACTTCATGCCTGATTAGAGTAAATGAGGGGTGGGTGTGCATCCACTTCTTTTTTGGTCATTTCTAAAGGTGAGCCCTGTGGAGACAGAGAGAAAGGCAGTTCTTCCCAGAGTCAAACAGCTGGTCCCAAGGCACGAGGGAGGGATGGCTGGTAAGAAGAGCATAGCCCCGTCCTCCTGGGCTTAGCCCTCAGGCTCTCCTGGGCCTCATTCCCTAGCATTTGGGCATATGGAACCTCTTTATCTAGCTCCACACTGCTCCATCTGGAATTGGAGGGCACAAATAGAGACGAGAAAGTCCTTTGTTGGGGAGCAGGGTCCCTGCTGCGTAAGAGTGTAAGGGGAGAGGAGGAAGGAAGGGTGCAGAGCTGAAATAAATGGCTGAGGCCTGAGCAGTGCAAAAGTTCTCTGCTCCTACAGTTGGTTAACCATTAACCGCCTTCCCTGCCCTGGTTCTGTCTCCCTCTTGGGTGAAAGAATATCTCTGGGAAACTCAGAGGACCAGCAGGTGTTCCCCCATCTCCCCCCTCCTCACCCCAGCTTAACATTCGCTCTGTCTCCACTGTGCTGCCACAGCCCCAGGCTCAGCCTCTGACCCCCACTCACCT
The DNA here is from genome assembly GCF_000951035.1 of Colobus angolensis palliatus. Lineage (NCBI taxonomy): Eukaryota > Metazoa > Chordata > Mammalia > Primates > Cercopithecidae > Colobus > Colobus angolensis. The sequence goes on along the minus strand of NW_012110920.1, from coordinate 5,220,514 downwards.
CTTCCTCACCTTCTTCCCCTGCCCTAGCATACTCTTCCTACCCACTGCCAGTTGTCCCTTTACCCAGGCATTGCCAGTTGTTCGCAGGGCAGGGCATGTGTCAGAGACTGGGAAGCAGGCAGGGAGGTGGGGAGAAGCTATTGAAGGGAGCGACTGGCTTCACACAGGATTTGGAGCAGGAGCTCTGAGCTCAGGTTATAGACAGCTCTATAACCACTAGGATTTTCATAGTGCTTCTCACTGTGGATCTGGCTTGTGGGTGGCTGTTTTGGCCCTTTGAGGTGAGTCCATGTGGTCCAAGTCCTTCCCAAGGCATTCCTAGCGAGTCAGACCTGGAATCCTGAACGTCAGAGGAAACCAGCAGGTGGATGGAAGATGTAAATCAAGATACAGGAGCAAAGGCACATGTGGAAAGACAGAAGTCAAAATATGGGCACAGGCGCAGATAAATGCAGAGAGGGAGGGAGACAGCAAGGGAAGATAAAGACAGAGAGACTGACAGTGTGAATGGGGGCAGACAAAGCTCATAGCGAACATAAAGAGAAAGTGGGAAAGAGAGCCTTGCAGGCGGAAGGGGGTTTTCTGAATCTTCCCGGGCCAGGGAGGCTCCTGGCTGAACTGGGAAGCCGAAGTAGCAGGTTATCTCCACTAGAGGGGACTCTTGAAAGCCAGGCTTGGCCCAAAACAGTGGCTTTTGTGTGTGTGTGGTTTTTTTTTTTTTTTTAGAAGAAAAAACATATTAATAGATGAGATATATTCGAAACTTCCAGCTGTCACTTCCCAGAGACCACAACTGGTAGGGTCCTATTGCCAGTGAGACCTTTGGGCCTCTGTCTGTTTGCAGAGGATGAGAAGGCGCCTGCAGCATTAAGCAGGGGTGCATGGGTTGTGAGCAGCTCCGGAGAGGCCTGCCCCAACAGGTCATGTCTAGGGGTGGGTAGCAGGGAGGGAGTGCATTCTCAACTTAACAGGCAGTCCAATCTGCTGGCTGGCGCGCCAAAAGGCCCTTGCCAGTTCTTATCAGCAACAGAAGTTTCTGGCCCATCCCCGAAGGGCCTTTACATGCCTTCCCATCTCCCAACTCCCTAAATGCAGATTTTTGAGACTCTCAGTTGGTAGCAAAACTGCTCCTGAGGAGACTTTTTTTTTTTAAAGACCTTTCAGGAACTGAATGCATGTCAACATTATACCGCTGATTTAATCTTTTTCTTCATATTCTCTGTGGGAGTCTTTCTCTGAATTAGAATTCCCCCTTTCATTTCAGCAGAGGACAATATTGAGAGACAGCAGAGTCCAGAGGCTTCTCTAATCTAAGGAGATAATAACTGCCTAAAAGGGGCATGGAAAAATATTGAAGTTTTGGGATGGGCAGGAGGCCAGAGCTTAGCAGCGTCTCTTCCGATCTGATAGCATCCCCTGATAGTTCATCTTGGTTTGCTTTAGCTCAGATGTACCTGGAGGTCAGGGCAGGGGAAAGGGAGGATAGAGAAAAGAAAGAAAAAAACAAGATAAATGTGTCGTGTTATGAAAGTTTAATTCTGCTTTTCTTTGGCTAAAATTACTTTGAGGGTGAGAGATAAAAGGCAGTGGAGTTGCCCTTGGAAAGTTCAACTTGTCTTTCAGAGGGAAGAGGAGGAGGGATCCCAGGGCTCTGAGTGAAGAGCTGGTGAATGAGCCCATCTCCTGCGTGCCTCCCAACACACACACATTCTCTCCGAGGCTTTGAGAAGACAGAATCTTCTGACAGAGGAACCCCAGGCCCTCCCAGCCCTCTTGGAGGAGTTGTTCTCCCAGGCTTTCTCTTGTTCTATCTAAACAGCCTCCCTCTCAACTGTAGTATAGAGGGAGAGAAGAAGGAGAGATTCTTGCCCTTTGTACTAAACCAAATAGGATGACACTGAAAGCGGGAATCGGAATTCATTTAAGTTTAAATAAATAGGGATCGATCATCTCTGTGGTGCCAAGAATGTGGTACCTCCCTCCTAATACAAGGATGAAAAAGTAAGAGATCCTACCTTCAGGGCATTTACAGTACATTAAGAGAGTGAAGGAAGAAATTGCATAAGCCAAGTACCCCCAAATACCTGCAGTAAAAGGCAGAATGGCATTAACAATGTGTACTAGGGGTCAGAGGAAGTGAGAGCAGACAGCTCCTCAAAGCCTTTGCTTTAAGTCATGGGAGATGAAGATTTCCAGGAGAGACTCAGAGGTGCTGGAGAACTTCACAGTTTCCTGTGAAGAATGATGACTATTTAATGCTCTTGTGGGCTCCAGCCTCTCACAGCTACCCCTACTTACCCGATTTTCCCCTCATTCTTCTCTGAGGATTGTAAATGGACAGCGTTGGAGTTGTTTTCTATTAGTCAACATCCTAGAGCAAGGACTCCAGGGTGCACACTCCCAAGGGTTTTCATGTTGTATTCTATGCAAATTGCATCCCTTTCTGGTACTTCTGGAGCTGGCGTGTAGAGGCCAGTGTGGTGCCTCAGGAAATAATATTACTCATCCACATTCACATTTAAGTGCTCAGAATTCTGCTATTAGGCACCTACTCTTATCTGAATGAACTCTTTTAAGCTTTCTGTCCGCAAAGAGGGCAGAGGGATACTAATGGAGAAAGGTTAGAAGGACGAAGATTTCAACTCAAAGATAGTCTCTAATCCTATGAAGGAAGGTCATGTTCTCCCTGCACCTTGTCTGAGGCTGGGGGAGCCACATCAGTGATGCTGTCAGGGAACAGACCCCTGCACTGGGAAGCGCAGCGCTAGGGCCATACTTAGGCTTCAAGATGCCTGTGAAACCTGGGAGATTCCATATCTTCAAGAATGATGTGGGTACATGTTGTTTTGTATTTCTGAAGAGAAGGAGTTCTTGCCCCCTCCACAATGTAAAGAACCACTAGATCCCAGTCTCTAGAACCTTTCCTAGCCGTCGTTTCCGCTTCTGCTCTGGTGGTGGAATGGGGCTTCGGATGAGGAGTTGTAACCCCATGCCTCTGAGTGGTAGAAAACTCACTAAGTGAACAAGAGCACGCCAGGGACAGCTCAGAATGTCAGGGGAGCCTATGGATTGTGATTGCTCTGTGACTACGGGCAGGTCTTTTTACCTTTGAGCAGGGATTAGAGGGAGCGGCCGGCCAGGCAGCATGCTCCACCCTTTAAGGGAGAGAGGGTGGAAGGTTCAGGAGCAGAGGAAAGGGTGAGTAGAAAAGCCCTGCCTTGCGGTGTAGAGGCAGGAGGACCAGCAGGCAGACAGAAGTGGCAAGAGGGGATGTTGCCGCTTTGAAGTGGTTTCCTGCTTCATAAAAGCGAAAGGCCTCGGCTGGGCTGGGTAAATATTACGTTGGCCTCTGACCTCCCACCTCCCCTGACCGCTCCCCCGGTTTCCCATTTTTTTCTCCTGAGAAACAAAAATACCTGAAGGAGAAGAGCCAGTTTTTTGAATTTCACTGCGAATAGGGTTCTTAGCGGGAGTCCAGCCCACGCCGGACAGGAAGACCCAGGCTCCTTCCCTAGGAGGCCCCTCGTGAGTCAGCAGAGCTCTCATTCCAGGTCTCCGCTCCATGTTTTTGGGCAGTGGTGTTTTCCAGGAGCAGGACCGGCTGGGGATTTCACACTGCCCTGATGACACTGATGCCCCACCCTCACTCCCGCTGCCTAAAACTTTCTAACAAGTCCCGTCACTCTCTGTGAGATTAAAACCCAGGCTACCATGTTTTCTGTAAGGCAAACACCCCACCCCCCGAGGTGTATCTGTAAATGAACAAAATTCGAGTCTACTATCCCACTCTGAGTGACCCCCCAGGGGGTCAAGTTCTTCAGCTTTCTTGGCCCACAGACTGAGAGAGAAAGATCTGAACTGCATGGGGAGCTGGAAGCCACTCCCAGCGCCCTCCTGCAGGAGGTTTAGGCCCCACTGAGATGGTTGAGAGCAGATGGTCAGGAGGAGCCTGGTGTCAAAGAATCAAACAGGAACTAAGTGCCTGCCTTCACACTTGTAGCCCTTCCCGCTTCCTAAAGATTTCTCACCTGTTGACCAGTGCTTACCCTCCATTTGTTCCCTGGTCCCAGGAGAGAGATAAGAGGTTAATTACGCTCTAGCAGAATTGGCTCCTGCCCCTTACCCAGCACCTTGGTTTCTCTGGCTGTATAATGGAGTGAATACTCAAGCACCCTCACTTGTCTTTGTTCCTGGAGTCAGGCCCAGGAAGAGGGTGTTAGGTAAGTTGGAAAAATGACAAGTGCTGGAAACAGGGAAAATTACTCTAAATTTTGGAACAGGTATAAAAAGCAAAACTAGGGTTATTTTCCCCCTCTCTCTCCAAATTTGTTTGGAATTTTCTGAGAAAAATAAGGTTTCATTTAAAGAAAATCTGTATGCTAAAGTATAAAGGGCTGAATACTTGGTGGAGATGGGATATAGAGAAGAAAGTCAACGGTGGCCCTGCAAGGAGACTACATTCAGGGCTTATGGTCAACACTTAGCCAGTGGGATTGGAATTTGAATTCTGACTGTGCCGCCCTTGGATTTTTAGTGCCTTCAGAGCTCTAAGAGTGGACACGAATGACACTGTCATAGGATTGGTAGGTTGGCATTGCTATGGGAGTCGACCCTTCGTGGAAGAAGAAAAGGCAGAGCTCATGGGCGTCTGGCTGCTTGGCTGCAACAGGGCTTGCATCTCTCCTGCAGAGAGAGCTCCTAGGGGTAGGGACATGGATGGAGCGAACACATCATAAAGTGCATTAGCAGGAGTGGAGTCCAGGAGCCCAAACTGGACCCTGGGGCTCAGGGATTATGTCCTTGGTAGTGCTGATCATCGGTCAAAACATAGCAGGATGTCTGGGGAGAAGCATCAGCTATCTTCTAGTAGGCCAAGAAGCTCCCCAAGCACCACAAAGAGACTTGTCCCTGTTGGAAGTGCAGAGTGCGGGATGGGGCCTGTGAGAGGAGAGTCCTAAACATCCCATAGCACTGTCCAAGAGCCTGCAGAAAATGGGGGCAGCAAGATGCCTTGATTTCCTTTCTAAATATTATTTTTTAAGAAAGAGTTTGAATTGCAGAATAAAGAGGTGTTTGGTGTAGAATACTTGGGAAATGTTTTTGAGCATTTAATAGCAGCTTTTACCCAGGCCCTCATAGTGGATGTGAAACCCAAGTCTAAACTGGGTAAGTGCATTGCTCTGAGTCACACAGCAAGCTGCCATTCACTGCCCTCCAATTGCTAGGAGGTTTGTTTGCCTTAGCCTCACCCACCACACTCTCTTGATCTGCCCACTTAGCTACCTTTTCTCTCCAGTCTCTTGTCCCTGCACTGTGCCCAGTGACCTCCCCCATCTCTCTCTTCCTTGGTTTTGAGCAGACAGGCATCTCCCGATGACGCAGTATTCCGTGTGAGAACTGACCTCTCCTCTTCTCTACCCATCTGCCAGCCCTCGGCACACACCACAGCCCTTCCATGGTGCTGGGCAGTGTGGTGTCAAAAAACTCCGCCTTTTGAATAGCTCCAACCAGCTTTCCTCCATCCACAGTAAGCCTTGATATTTGCACAGTCAATGGCTCTGGCAAGGCCAAGCTGCCCCTCCCTCCCCGAGAGGCACTGTGGGCGCTGTTTGTGTTTCAGTCTCTATAGACTCCGCATTCACAACTTGAAGAGGCTGAGACAATGACCCAAGCAGCTGCCTGCAGACTGTGCTGGCTGGGAGGCGCAGAGAGCTCCAGTCTCACAAGGCTGCGAGGGAATGAGAGGCAGGGAGGGTCGGCCCAGACTGGATTTGCACATCATGCACCTGGGAGCATTCTCGGGCAGCTGTGGCTGACCTGAAGGGAATGAGGGGTGCTGGGATCCAGAGAACCTTGTCTAGGCCACCCAATTGACTTCCACTGCATGCCCCCAGCTTCCTTGGCCAAGTTTTCCACCAACTATGCATTCCCTGGGGGCCTGGAAGAAAAAGCAGGGCCCTGGGGAAGCAGCCGTGCCTGGCCTGGGGATGGGAAGAGGCAACATTTGTCTGCATAGAGAAAAATAGGAAGCTTCACCTGGGAGAAGAAAGGTACATTCCTTGCAAGAAATTTTAAAGTTGGTGCAGCATAATTTCATTTGACTGAACAAGTGTTTATAGAATATCCATATACTGAGTATGGTAGCGAGGAGACAAGTCACTGTCCAGGTTCTTGAGGTTTCAACCTGGCAAGAGAGGGTATGCACACAAATCATGGTCCTACAAGTCACAAATAAGTATTGCAAAAAGAAAGAAAGAGCAAGATTAATCAGAGCTATCCCAGCCTGGAAAAGGCTATCTAGGGAGGGAATGGGCTCTACAACATTTAGGGAATTCAAGCAGAGGCTAGAAGATGGCCAGGTCTCAAGAAGAGATTCCTGCATAGAGCAGAGATATTATCATAGCGGATAGCTGAGGGCCCCACCCATCCTAAATTCTCTAAGCTGGAGTTTCCCTGTTTGCTGCTCAGTAAATCCAAACTCAGTGGAGGAAAAGGCTCTGTTATGAAGTGGAGTGTCGGGTCCATACAGTTGAATTACAAAGTAAGTAAAGTTGGTTCTCACACCTTCAGGCCCATGGCAGTCTCCTCTGAGCAGGGTGCCAGGAAGGCTAGGCTGGGATTAGCCCTGGTCTCCTCTGGAGCCAGAATTCTCCTAATCATGTTAAAATTAACACTCCCTCTACAAGCAGGAGCAGACCCCTCTGAACCGAGATTTGGTCAATTCTCTGCTTGCACAGCTCTAACTTCTAATCATTGTCATAAACAGGATGGAAGCAGCTGTTCACTCCAGTCTATTATCAGCTTGGTTGGAGACAGAGAAATTTAAATGACAGTAAGATGCTTAGCAAAGAAACGAAAGTCAGTGTTAAAAATAAAGAAAACAAGACAGCTTGTTTCATCGAAATAGAAGGGTTATTAAACAGCCCTGAATTAATCAGTGATCTGCCACTGTCGGGAATTGAAGAGCAGCAAGGCCAGGGCTGAGAGCTGGGAGGAGATGGGTAAGGAGAGGAGTCTAAGGCAGATAGGAGGCTCCTGTGTTCTTGGGCTGGCTATAGGGACTGTAGAGGTGCTTGGTCTTCAGAGGGGTTGCTGGCAGCTAGCATTCTTTCCCACAATAGAGGGCCAGCTGGGGAGAGGGAGACTGGCACCGTGGTCTCTCCTTACAGATTTGTGCTTTTGGATCCTTTCCATCTGCCACCACCTGTGCAAGCCCCTGGCCATGTCCAGGCCTCAGCCCCTCCCCAGCCTTCCTTCCCTCCTGCCAGAACTGGGCAAGAGCCAAATGGCATTCAGTGGATGGCCAGCAGCTCCCAGCCCCAGACCTTTTCCTCTAATCATTCACAGGGGGTCCCCAAGAATTCAACTCTGAGTCACAGATCCTTAGACCCCACCTCCATTCGCAAAGAATAGTAACAGGATATCCTCAGCTATGGGCAGAATATTGCTTATGTGCAGGCAGAGAGTGTCCTCTTGAGTAAGTGATCTCTTCCAAGATATATCAGTTGGTGACATCTGCAACGCCAGGCAGCAGAGAAGCCAAGTGACATGTTTAACTCCAAGACCCCCCCAAGTCCGAGTCTCATTTTCACATCTGGTGCCTTTGCCAAAATATTCAACCTCAAATATACCTAAGTTTACATCTTACCTGTAAACTGATGATGCAGATGCTGCTCTCAACCTCACCAGCTTGAGTAAGGGGTACATTAGTGGGATGATGCATGTGAAATTTTTAGGAAATTGTAAAATCACTGCGCAAATACATGTTCGTATTACAGTGGGGTCCCTTGCAGACTCAGAACCAAACATCAGAAGAAAGGTTTTCCAGAGGGCATGGAATGCATCTGGGAGGAGAGCAGACAGACATGCTCACACCTTCGCAGGGGTGTGGAGGGGAGGGCGGGTGGCCAGGCACATCTGCTTGCACATGTGCCTTCATCCAGTGTGGAACATGTTGGATCTTGAGTCAATCACTCCAGGAGCATTTTCTTTGCTCCTTGACCTCCACATTCTTTCTCCTCACCCCTCCCTCCCGCTTCCCTCCTGGGTCCCTCCTGGCTGTTTACCCTTTTCCCGGCTTCTCTCTCACACCCCATTCATCATCCAGGGCCAGATTCTCACTCAGGGAGCTCTTTTCATCTCCTGCCCTAGGTCCTCCCTCCCCAGCCTGCCATTCCCACCCTGCTCCCCATCAGCACATTCCTCTCCCTGTCTCAGCCTCTCTGAAAACTGCACCCTTCACTCTGCCTCACAGCGGGCTGAGGGATCCGAGAGGGGTCCGGGGCTGGGCTGATAGCGCCTCGAGGGTCTCAAATGTCTACTTCCTGTGCTCCTTCACCAAGGGGCTGATGCCACTCAAGGTGCTTAAGTGTCCTTCAGGCCAAGTGTCTGTACCTCTTGGCACAGAAAAGATCTTTAAGTGGTCAGACCTCTTCCCAGAGTTCCAGCCACCCCTCAGTTTCCGCATGCCCCTTTAATCCAGCTCCATGGCACTCCCCTTGCTTGGTGTGTATGAGTGTGAGAATGCCTGTTATTTAGGAAAGGCTGTCTGACAGCTAAGGATCTCTACTGCAAGAGCTGGGAGTCTCAGACAAAGAGACAAAAATAATAGAAACTGCAGGTGGGAAGATACAGGGTGGGGACATAGCCTGCTTAAGAAGCTTCCTCCTGAAAAGGAGTTAGAGCTTTTTTATTGGAAGGCTGGTTGTTGGTTCAGAAAAGCACTAGAGAGAAAGAGAGGCAGGGAAAGACAAGGAAGGAAGAGGAACTTCAGCCTGTGTACCAAGGCGGACCTGTATGGGAAGGGCCCAGAGAATGCGAGGCCCCAGCCTAAGGAGCTGGTATCTCAGCATCTTCTCCTCCTCCTCAGGACCAGTTTTCCCCTTTCCTCCTCTACACCCTTCTGTGCTGCCACACGTGCCTGGACAAACTAGCAAGAGCAACACAAGTGGTCCTAAATCACCTGAGGGCCATGAGAGGAGGGGTGGCCTGGAAGTCATGGGACCACTGATAGAACTGGTGGGAATGGCTACTCAAGACCTCAGGTCAGCATGGGGAGAAGGTGGGACTAGCAGCACCCTGTTTTTTTCTTCCGAGAGGACTAGGTCTCGGCAGGCAGGTGCTGGGTCACCACGTTCTACTGCACAATGATCACCGCTCTCTAAAGCTAAAACAGAACCCTCAGAGTTTGTCACCATCATACAAGGCAGCCCAGGAGATGATGTCCTTGTACAGTGTTTCTCCAAAAACAGAAACAAGAGTAACTGTTGTTTACTTAAAGCTCTAGAGTTTACAAAACAATTTCACATCCATTATTTCATTAATTCTCACCACAACCCTGTGAGGTGTCATTTTACAGCTGAGGAAAGTGAGGCTCCAAAAGGTTAAATAACGTGTTCAAGGTCACCGAACTTGGAAGTGATAGAATGAGACTTGAGCCCAGGTCCCTCTCCAAAGGCCAAGGTCTTTTCTCTGTGCCATCCAGCACTGGGAGTTTGACCTCCTTGTTGAAGACCCTGTTCTGGAACCTTCCAAGAGGACTTCCCCCACCCCACTCTGTTGGTCACTTTATATTGTGAATTCTTCATTTTTTATTATTTTATACTTTTTATGTGATCCATGATATTATATGGTTAACAACTCTGGAGCACTCTTGCAAAGACTCTTCCTGCACAGATCTGGATTATACATTCTTCAAAGACAGAGCTGGTATTTTCCCATTCTTCTCCGTCTTTCTTCCCACCTCACCCATCTAGCCTCACCCAGTGGGTTCAAGGCAAATAATAGCCAGGATCCTTCCTAAATGATTCACCTCCTTCTTCACTACCTCCTGAAGATCAGTCATGACAGATCCCTGAGCCAAGTGTATTAGTTCAAATCATTTCTTGAGGCCGACTAGCAGGGACAGTGTCCACTGAGGGAAAGCAAATAAGCACCTGGGCCCCGCCTCTCGCTGCTCTCGACAATTCAGGCTGAGCACAATACGAAGTGAAAGTTATCATGCTAGCCCTGCACGGATACCAAGAAGCATGAGATACTGTTCCTGCCTTCAAAGGGCCTCTAATTCAATGGGGAGATAGGAAATAGTCACATAAAAAAGACAGCCAATGCTGCAATGTAGTGTGTGCTAGAATCAGTGTGTGCCCAAACCAGCAGTTTTTAATCGAGTTTGGAGGAGAGAGAAGAGATTGGAGGTGGAGAGGCCCTAGAGGGTTTATGAAGCTTTGAAGGATGGGCTGGGTATGGATAGGCAAAGAAGAGAGTGGAAACAAGCATTCCAGGGCAGGGTGTTTTGGGGACTCAACAGACCAACCAGTTTGTTGGGAGAGGAGTCACTCTGGGAGAGGTGGGCAGTGAGGTTCGAGAAAGAAGAGCCAGCTGGGAAAGGACTTGAACTTGGGTGCTTAGCAGTGCTGAGTCTGTCTGGGCAACAGCAAGGAGCCATAGAAGGTGTTTCCATAGGTGGATTTCACACTTTGGCCATGTGCCTGGCAAAGTTAGACAGTGGGTCTGAGGCACAAGAAATGAGGCAGCACAAGGCACAAATTGCAGACATGTGGCTGGATCTTGGCTGCCAATGGGTTTTACCAGGGTCCGTCTCAGAGGAAGGCCTGGATGGTGACAATGTGACTGTCTTAGAAGCATTATTTTCAGGGAGGCAGCATGGGGATTCCTGGTGAAGAGCCCCGCCCTTTGAACTTTTGGGAACCCTAGCTTCTGGAAATGAGCAGTGCTAAAAAGTGCACATCATCTGGCACTAATGGTCACTGTCCCTGAGATAGAGATGAAGCATCACGGATTGGGAGTCATTCTTGTCCCTGGAGAGCTTCAGTGGCCAGCCATGTGAGGCCACTGGAAGTAGAAAGGAAGGTCTGCAAAAGAAAGCAGGAAGTTCTCTCACCTGGGTCTCCTGGGAACCATTAACATTTTTCTTCAAGAAGAAAAAGATGTGGACAGCTTCAAAGGAGAGTATGTGGGATTTTAGGGTCAGTTGAGATGAATGCCTAGTGTTTTGTTCTGGTTTTTTCTTACTCCATCATTGTTCCTCCTTTTCCCTCCCAGTAATGTAAATTAGAGCAGTGTCATTATTTTTCAAAACGTTATGTTTAATGGCAGCATAATATGCCATTATATGGAGTAACTGTAATTTATTTAGCTTTTTAGTTGAGTACTTTTTAAGCTTGCTCTCCTGCCCCATCTCAACCTCAAAGAGTCCCTGGCTCTCCCTTGTACAGTGAATATTAGATGAGAGACATTTCCAGGCTGTTTGAAAGTATCATTTGGAATTGCTGTGAAAGGTGGCTGCCAAGTTAGCAAGCCTCTTGCCACCCCTGGATTCCACCTGGTGCTTGATAACCACGACTCCTGTGGGCCCTACCCCATCACTGCCCGGTTACCAAAATAAAGGATCAGCTCAGCGTAGACATAAATGGAACTGTGGAGCCTCAAGTTTTGACCTTTAACATAAAGTACTTGCCAAATCTTACTAAACATTCGGGTGAGTTCTCCCAGACCAGTGATAAGAAGGTTTGGCTGAAAAATAAGCCTTAAGAATCTAGGCAGTGTAGAGTAGTAGGGAAAGCATGGGCCTCAGCAATCTTGGCTTCCTAGCTGATACTCGTCAAGTTAGGCTTCCTGAGATTCCATTTCTTCATCTGTGAAATGGGGATAGTCATGCCCATCTTGCAAGGTAATCACACAGCTATGGATAGCATATACAGGGCATGTAGCATAGCATGCCATGTAGCAGGTGGTTAATAAATGATAATAATAGTAGCTACTCTTCATTGTTTTCTTCCAGAAAATAAATGAGAGTTGCTAGTAATTTGCTACTTGTGGTCATTAGAGTATGAGGTCTCCTAACGTGAATCTTGACTTGGCTTAGCAAAGCCATATGCCTACTTTTATTTCCTTTTCCTGCCTTTGGAAGGAGCCTGAGAATTCCTTTTTCTGTCCTTTAATCCTGTAATGTCTACCAGAACAGCAACTCAACTGATAAGGTGGTTTAAATAGGGTCCTGTTAGAATCAGGGAAGAGGTGGGATGACCTTCCTTGGACTCCCTTAGCACAGAAGGCAGGAGTGCTCCCACGGCCTGCTTCTCATAGCATCAAAGCTCTGCTAATTTGGAGAAATTCTTTCTGACCCAATGGGGAGGTGGCCATGGCAAAGCAGGGCTCTTTCCTGACCCTCGCCCAAAGGGGGTTGAAGAGGGCAAAGCCTAAGGAAGGGGGAGCAGGGGATGGGGTGGCAGGGAAGGCAGCTGCTTGAAATTGATTGCTCTTGTAGTTTAGTTTATACCATGCGGCTCTCTCAGCTCTGCCCGGGTGGCGACCTTTAGATAATAAAGGGAATTCTGGGAGATTTCTGACAGGCCCATGACATATGGGGCAGGTCTGCAGGGTCAGGCGGTGTATCTCCCTGCTCCCGGCCCCAGGGTAATGAATCTTGTTTTGACTTTGCAAAGCCAGCTCAGCCAGTGTCCCAGAAAGAAACAGAGCCCCCGCCAGTCCCTCAGATGAGTGCACATCTTGGAACCCTTCATAATTCAGGGATACAACTCCAAACTTTTATAGCCTGTGAGTGGAGAGGACAAACACTGCCTGTTTTGCTAAGGCCCTGGGAGAGCTGGTGTGGTTTCCAGGGCTCGATCAGAGCCTACTGGGAGACCTGGGGAAAAAAAACAACAGAAATCTCTCCCTGACGTTAAAGGCAGTGGTCCCAGGACAGGGCCTGTGCCTGGAGGAGGAGCCGGGGTGGGAGAAGGGGAGATCTCTCCTTGGGGTCTGGTAAGTGGTAGATTCACTCTTCTGGGTAGGAAAAGCGAAAAAAACAAGGAAAGAAAAAAAAAGGGTAGGGTCCACCCTGCAGGAAAAGCAGAAATCAGCACATCCTAATTCTCATCCCGAAGCTGTCAGGGGCAGAGCAAGTGAGTTCTCTGGGCTACTGTTTTCTGGACTGGGTGAAGGCAGCAGGAGTCAGCAGCTCCTGACTGTTGATACCCCCCCATCTCTGCAAATCTGCATGTGTATGCTCACCCACACCCCTCTTCTTTAAAAGAACAATTCCTGAACCATGAAGTTTGATTGCCTTTCCCCTCCCTGCTGTATTAGTTTGCCAGGGTTGCTGTAACAAAGTATCACAGACCAGGTGGCTTAAGCAACAGAAATTTATCTTCTCCAAGTTCGGAAACTGGGAAGTCGGAGATGAGGATATGAGGATGTCGGCAGAGTTGATTCCTTCTGATGGCTGTGAGGAAAGGAGCTGTTCCAGACCTCACTTCTCAGCTTGTAGATGGTCAGATGAGGATGTGGATGTCTCTTTACATCAGCTGGCCTCTGTGGGTGTCTGTCTCAGGCTCCACATTTCCCCCTTTTTATAAGGACACCAGATCATACTGAATTAGAGCCTACCCTAGTGACCTCATCTTAACCTGATTACCTCTATAAGACCCTGTCTCAGGGACGGGCGCCGTGGCTCACGCCTGCAATCCCAGCACTTTGAGAGGCCGAGGCTAGAGGATCGCTTGAGTCCAGGAGTTCAAGACCAGCCTGGCCAGCATGGTGAAACCTCATCTCTACAAAAAAAAAAAAAAAAATTAAAAATTAACCAGGCATAGCCATATGCCTGTGGCCCCACAGATCCCTGTGGTTCCTAACACTGATGAGGGAGGATGGTTTGAGTCCGGGAGGTGGAGGCTGCAGGGAGCTGAGATCGTGCCACAGCACTCCAGCCTGGGAGACAGAGCGAGACCCCGTCTCAAAAAACCCAAACCAAAACAACAGTAACAAAAGATGCTGTCTCACATATTTTGAGGTACTTAGGGTTAGGCTTCAACACAGGAATTTTCAGGGAACACAATTCAGCCTTTAATTCAATCCCCTGCTTTCTTGCTAATACCCAGCCCCTGCACTTGTGCCTCGTTACCCTGCCTCTGTCCCCCATTGCAGTGATGGATGGTCCCTCGCTGTCACGCATGTGTGTAAGATCCAAGGGCCTTGTCCAAAGCTGAGAGCCACACACAGCTCCCTTCTCACAGTCCCTGCTGCCTCACTGCCTCGAGCATGGGTTCTTTCCTCTTTACTGATTGGGACTGTGAGAGCGTGCCCAAATTTCCATCTCCTACTCCTTGGTTATTGGAGCATGGATGTAGTTTATCCCACCTGTGAAAGGAATCGCATCTATGAAGACAAGCAGGACATCCACCTTCTTATAGTAAGAGAGGGTGACTGGGTAGAAATTGTCACCCAAATTTGTCTTGACACCTCCTAGAGGGGCCATACTGCCATCTGTGTCACCTTCTCAGAGAAGGCTGCCAAGGGTGCATGCAGGCAGAGATCTGTTTTCCTCCACTCTCTCCTCTCACCTTCCTTCTTCACTCTGGGGCAAGGTATAGCCACTTCGCTTCACATAACCGCACAGAGTCTAGGGAAAAAATGACATTCGATTAATGAAGCAAATGCAGCTGGTACAGAAGTGACATCTAAATTGTTCCTTTGGTCCCGTTATTTTCCGTAGGAAATTCTTTCTCTCCTCACCCCTCTCCCCCTTTTCCCTTTAAATCGCGTGCATAAAATACGCTAATAACAATCTTCAGTGTCTGTGCATGAGTGACAGCTGAAATAAGAAAAAGACTAATCGTACCTCCTGCAGCCCTGTCACATGGAGATTAAATGAGACTCTCTCCCCACCCTCTCCCTGTTCCCCACCCCCTCACCCCCACTCTCTCCTCTCTTGGTTCTCAATGAGAATCATGGGCATTTGAATAATAATATTATAGACGCCATCAGGGTGACAGTGGGGAAAAAATCAGCTCAAACCCATGATTATTCCTTCACTCTAATAATTATTTAAATACCAGATAACTCCTTTCACTCTAATTGAGGCCTTTCAGCCGTCGGCATTACCCGGGCTTTCACGTTTGCCCTCTCGCTCACCTTGTGCTACCCAACGTGCCTGGACTACCTCTAAGGTCGGCGTTAGGCAGAGTGACGCTCAGAATGCTTGCACATACAGCTGCACAAGGGATATGAAGACAGGTCCTTGAGTAGCATTCCACCCACAGGGACAAGATGGGGCCTCAGACTCTCACATTTAGACCATTTTATTCTCGTAGAAATCTTAAACCAAAAGGAGCCTTCTGAGACCATTGGGACCAATTCCCTGCTTCTAGGTAAACTTATTCCTAGGCAGCTTCCAGGAAAATTTGACATCAGAAAATTTCACAATCTCCTTGGCAGGATGCTCTGGAGATCCTCTCTAGACAGAATGTCACCCTTAATATCTAACTTTAGTCCCTTCTGCTGTAGCTCTAACTCTTTGGGAAGAAGGAGCTTTCTGTGCATAGACTAAATCTGACCTGTCCGTGGGGTTGTGGCACAGGACACCATAGCCCCCATGTTGCAGCATAGGTGATGGTCCTCAGTGTGACATTTGCCTGGGCCTGCCTGGGCCTACAGGAGGACAGAAGCAATCATTCTCCCCGAGGGGCAAAGAAGCCATTCAGTCATGTGTCCTTCATTCGTTCTGCCCCTTAATCTGCCCCCTTTGAATCTGCCCTGAGCACCACCTCGTTGTCCAGGCCCAATGCCACACTCACTTCCACATATCATGGGGCTACCATCAAAGGCATCTACTTTCCCCAAAACAGGACAGCCTGAAGGCAAAACATAACTAACTCCCAGGACCCTTCCACCTACAACAGAGGAAGCGGCTGCCTTTTTGTCATGAGGTCTGGGTTCTGACTGCAGCCTGTTTCTGACTCATTTTGAGTCGCCCTGGTCAATTTGTTTCCTTTCTGTGGGCTGTGGTGTCTTTCATATTAAAAAAAAAAAACTAGTGGGTTGGAATAATCTTATAATCTCCCTCAGCATTCATCCGAAGTTCCTGCTTTAAAGGCACTACTCATTAGAAGGAAGAGCTGAAGGAGAAGACGGACTCCTCTCTACCATGGGAAAGGAAAGAGGCTAAGTGACTTCCACGAACAGCTGCTAACTTCCCTGAATTCACAGCCCTCATTTTCATGCTCATCTTTTCCCTACCACCATCTGGCTCCTCAGGGTGCATGAGCCCCCTAGTAGGTGCAGCAGTAATAGTAGGCACCCTTTGCTGTTATTGTTATGAAAACTATCAGCTCCAGGATGGTGCTGGAGGTGATGATGATGTTGATGACAGGGTTGTTAGGAATGGAGTTAGTGGCAATGGTGGAGCTACAGATGGGCCCACGGGTATGAAAGCTACTAACATGAACTTTGACTCAATTTAGCAAAATCGTATTTCGAATCTAAATTCTCTTTCCACCAGCTCCTTTTGCTATAAGGGGAAGCCAAGTGGAAACATAGAGGCATGTGCACCCAGATCTCCTGAAAAGAGCAATAGGAGAGGGTAGCAGGGAGGAGAGAATCCTCTGCTGAGCTGAACTGGAAATGCCTGGTTGTCATTTCTTCTCTGCTTTGCCACTGACGCCTGCAGCAACTGATCAGGATGGTATCAGATGCCTTCACTAGCTGTCACTAACACCTGCCTCTTGAATCCTGATCGGGGAGATGGTGTCATCAGGCCCTCCACATAAAATATTCAGTGGCACTTGCGTCCCAAAGAGGCAAGCGTGGCCTCTCCTTGGCATCAGGAACGCTCTGAGTTACATGTCCTGGGAGACTCTGTTGTTTGGGCAAGAGTCCCAGAGCAGCATTCCCTGGTTTGAGACTTGGAGTAGGAGAAAGGGAAACTGGTAGAACAGAGACTAGGCAACTTTTGGCTCTTGAGAATGCATGTGACAAGTGACTTCATGCACTAGACAGAGAGGGATGTGACAGAAAGGAGAAAGCATTATTATTAAGAGAAAACTCCTGAGGTTGACACTAGCAGAAAATTGGGGATAGGAGGAAGTGCTACTGGGTATGCAAAGTCATAGGCATGTTTGTTTACCAGTGTCTACCAAACTGAGGATGGGAAATTCATTCTATGACAGAAGATGGGATGGATGGAGGTGAGGAGCTGGAAATAATGACAAATAAATTGCTAATAACAAAGGCTAATGTATCTTGAACACTTAAGATGGCCAAGAACTGTTCTAAGTGCTTGATATGTATTAACTGATTTCATTGTAATAATACTATGAGGTAGCTACTAGTACTAACCCTGTTTTATATAGATAGTTAGATAACATCATAGAATGGCTAAGTACCTTGACCAAGTGTACACAGCTATAGGCTCCATTTGTATCCAGGCACCTAAGTTCAGAGCTCATGCATTTAACTATTATATCACACTGCCTCTCACCAGAGGCACAAAGGTGGGCTCCCTCCCTCCTTACTCAGAATGTGGATAGGAAGCCTGATCTTTGCCCACTGGGCTCGGCTTGGAACAGCTACTTAGTCACATCAATTTGGCATAGAAAGATGAAGGCTCCCAACGTGCCCTTGAAGTCAGCTGTCTTTATGAAGGCCACACTCCCAAGGTGGGGTGCAAACCTCCTTTCACTGCAGGAGACTGTGCCTCCTCTTGACTCCAGTGTCCAATGACAGCTGTTCCCAGGTAGGCAGTCCCTGAGCCCTGTGAGATGAATTCACTTGACTGGTTACCAGGAGCAGCTTATCCCGAAGCAGATGCTGATTGAGGGTGAGAGGAAAATAGCCCAGCTGGAGTGGTCTGTTTAGAACTCCTGGCCTGAAAAATAAAAAAATAAAAAAGCTCCTGGCCTAATCAACGTCTCCAAGTTGGAGTGAAAAACCTCAGTTGCTATTGGAATCACAGACTCTGGGAACTGAAGGAACCAAGCTTCAAAGTAGCATTTTATCTGAAAAAAGAAATCTTATAGGTTGACTCATTCAAGTACCTTTTGTTTTAAGATCAAAAAATAGGCTCATGGAAATGCTAGACTGGTCTAAAGTGAGTGACACTATAATTCATGAGTCACACAGGCAGAATGTGAACCCAGGGTTCCTGAGACTCCCACCTTTCTTCCTGCCCTGTGACCTCATGCCTTATAGACATCAGGAAAGTTTTTTCATTCTCAGTCTAACTCTCAGGATCCTGTGTTTCCACCAGCCTTCCTGCAGTCTGCAGAGAGGCTACATTGGGACTTGTGCAGTAGTATGATGAGAAGATCACCTTGGATCTATTTCTTTCCACTTGCCACATACTTCCAGACTTCCCAACTCTGTCACTGGGTCGGGGAGGCCTAGATTTCAAAGGCCCACCCACAATGTTCATCTCATTGTGAATGGGACAGGAAGAATATAAGCAAAAAGAGAAGTCAAGGGCTATGGTGGGATTTCTGAAGTGCCATCTCCTGTGGGAGTCTTCAAAGATAATAACAGGCCAGGTGCGGGGGCTCACACCTGTAATCCGAGCACTTTGGGAGGCCGAGGCGGGTGGATCACGAGGTCAGGAGATTGAGAGCAGTGTGACCAACATGGTGAAACCCTGTCTCTACTAAATACACACACACACACACACAAATTAGCCAGGCGTGGTAGCGCGTGCCTGTAGTCCCATCTACTCTGGAGGCTGAGGCAGGAGAATCTCTTGAACCAGGGAGGCAGAGGCCTCAATGAGCCGAGATCACACCACTGCACTCCAGCCTGGGCGATAGAGCAAGACTCCATCTCAATAGTAATAATAATAATAATAATAATAATAACAAAAACTAACACAAGTTAAGTGCTCACTGTCTGCCTGCAACCATGCTAAGAGGTTGGTCTCTATATTGCCTCATTTACTGTCATGACAACATACTGTAGTTATTCCCATTCTACCAGAAAGGGACATGAGACTTGACTTGCCCCGAATCCCAAATTTGTTTCCGAATTCTGTCTAACAACAACAAAAGCCACTCACTATTCAAACTGTGTCTTGCGAGGGTACCAAGCAGGGAGGTGAGGTGGCTGATCTTAACTGTATACCATGTCCTTCCATGTTATCTCTGCTATCAGGACCCCCTTCCTTCCCTCGCGGCTCCTCAAGGAGGAACCGCTCTCCACCTGGAACCCAAGGAGATTTTCTTCCCAGAGACAAGGGTGTGCAGAGAAAGGCCTCTTGCAATTCCCCGTCCAGCTGGAGAATTTAAGGATTCTGTTATTTCCTTTCCACAGCTCCTCTTCAGGAATTCACGTCCTGCTACCGGCCTCAGGACATAGCTAAAAATAACCTCTGGTTTCCAAACTGAAAGCTCTTGTCTGTTGGGAGGCTTTGCCGGTGTGCGCCTGGGGCCGGAAGGGCTGTGTCAGAGTAACTGAGGTCAACCTGAATCTCAGATCCCTGTTGCCTTCCCCTTTCCAAGGAAGCCCAGGGCCTCATGAGTCACCCCGAACACGCCGGGGGAGTCAGGTTGGAGGAGGGAGTCAGGTGGGACCTACTGTGGCACCATGGTGGCTGCCAGGCCGAGGATGCAGAACTGGACAAGAGTAAGGGTCATTCCTAAAGAAACTCTAGGGGATTCTCTAAGTGGTGCCTGTTGTAATTATAACCCCATCCAGCCAGAATGGGGAGTTGAGGGAGAAAGGGCTCTCCTAAGCTGCCTTGGAGCAAATTCTCCATCCTTCAGGTGTTTCCATCCCTGCCACCTTATGTGCCCAGAGTTCTGTCTGGACTTGCCTGAGACGGTTGCTGGATGATCTGTCCAGATGAGAAAAGCTTTCTCTGCGCGACAGCTTGCTGCCTTCTCCTCCTGGTGCCGCAGTCACTTCCCACTGTCCCTCTCCATAAGTCAGGACAGTACCGTGATAGTGATGGAACAGGCCCTGCTCTCTGACCTCCAGGTCCTGCTCACTGACCTCCAGGCTCTTCTCTCTGACTTCCTGGCCCTGGCCCAGCCTGCCCCTGGCTACAGGCTGTCCTCAGGAGCCCCACCTTGCCTCTCTGGGCAGCTTCCTTGGAACAGGGAAGAGTAAGTGCCAAGGCTCTGGAAGCGGAGGAGCCTTAAAGCCTAGGAGTCAGGAGGCAGGGGGAAGTGTAAAGGAGTCAGGGTTAGAGACTGGGCTTTGAGCACGGCCCACTACAGTCCACGGGTCATTTCATGGATGCTGAAACAGTCAGGAGGCCCCAGCAGTGCCTGAAATGAGACTGAACCTCACTTCACCACCCTTTGCTGCTCCTCACATTCTCCCAAACCTGGTACCCCTGCCCCAGGTGGCTGAAGCTGGACTTAGCTAGCCAGTACTCCCTAGCAAGGAGACTGGTTCTCTATGTGTCCTGGCTCCCCATGTGCTCTGCCTGCAGAGAGGCAGAGGTTGAAGCAATTTCCCGAGGACCTGGCTGCCTGGCAGCAGCTGGGTGTCCACCTTGAGAAGGATGGGGGGATCTCAGGAGATCTGCCTGTCTCCCAAGGGCTTTTCAGGCTCCGGAATGGCACATGTGGGAATCCCAGTCTTGTTGGCTACAACATGTTTCCCTTTCCTGACAAGTTCTAACAGCTAGTGATCAGGGTTCTTCTTGCTGGAGAAGAAAGGGCTGAGGTCAGAGAGGGGCACTCTCACTCAGGGTGACCAGCTCCTCGCCTCTCTGTGGACAACAGAGCTTGAGAAAGTAAAGAGATGCAGTGGAGTGAGGTGATGGAAGTCTAAAATAGGAAGGAATTTTGTGCACAATATCAGACTCTGGGAGCAGTTGACCTGGAGAGCCTGGGGGAGGGCCTGCCTAACAAGCTTTCAAAAAACAGGAGCGATTTCCACTGGACTGGGGTAAGACTTGCCGGTTGGGTGGGGAAGACTGGCTTTAGTCCTGACATCGGATTGACTGGCTGGGTGAACTTCAACAGCCTTTTAACCTCTCTGAGAAATGAAAACGATGGCTTCAGAGGCCAGAAATAGAGATGCTTTGTAAAATAAAATTTTTTTAAAAAGCAAGTATTCTATAGTGTAAAGGCTAGAGACCAAAATAGATAACAGGATTCCCTGAACATCCCTAAAAGGGAGAAAGTATGTTAAAAATAGAAAAACCAAAATTCAGAAGAAAGAGACTCACAGAGCTAAACCAGGATGGGGACCCTGGGTCAGGCCAGCCTCTTTGCTCCTCCTAGAACTTATTTTTGGTCTGACCACTCTGCCTTGTATTTTGCAGAATCATGTGAGGGTCAACCAGGGAAGGTGGAGCAGATGAGCACACACGGGAGCCGTCTCCTCAGCGCCGTCCCTCCCAGCATGGAACAGAGGCGGCCCTGGCCCCGGGCCCCAGAGGTAGACAGCCGCTCTGTGGTCCTGCTGTCAGTGGTCTGGGTGCTGCTGGCCCCCACAGCAGCTGGCATGCCTCAGTTCAGCACCTTCCACTCTGAGAATCGTGACTGGACCTTCAACCACTTGACCGTCCACCGAGGGACGGGGGCCGTCTACGTGGGGGCCATCAACCGAGTCTACAAGCTGACAGGCAACCTGACCATCCAGGTGGCTCATAAGACAGGACCAGAAGAGGACAACAAGTCTTGTTACCCGCCCCTCATCGTGCAGCCCTGCAGCGAAGTGCTCACCCTCACCAACAATGTCAACAAGCTGCTCATCATTGACTACTCTGAGAACCGCCTGCTGGCCTGTGGGAGCCTCTATCAGGGGGTCTGCAAGCTGCTGCGGCTGGATGACCTCTTCATCCTGGTGGAGCCGTCCCATAAGAAGGAGCACTACCTGTCCAGCGTCAACAAGACGGGCACCATGTATGGGGTGATTGTGCGCTCCGAGGGTGAGGACGGCAAGCTCTTCATCGGCACGGCCGTTGATGGGAAGCAGGATTACTTCCCGACCCTGTCCAGCCGGAAGCTGCCCCGAGACCCTGAGTCCTCAGCCATGCTCGACTATGAGCTACACAGCGATTTTGTCTCCTCTCTCATCAAGATCCCTTCAGACACCCTGGCTCTGGTCTCCCACTTTGACATCTTCTACATCTATGGCTTTGCTAGTGGGGGCTTTGTCTACTTTCTCACTGTCCAGCCCGAGACCCCCGAGGGTGTGGCCATCAACTCCGCTGGAGACCTCTTCTACACCTCACGCATCGTGCGGCTCTGCAAGGATGACCCCAAGTTCCACTCATATGTGTCCCTGCCCTTCGGCTGCACCCGGGCCGGGGTGGAATACCGCCTCCTGCAGGCTGCTTACCTGGCCAAGCCTGGGGACTCGCTGGCCCAGGCCTTCAATATCACCAGCCAGGACGATGTACTCTTCGCCATCTTCTCCAAAGGGCAGAAGCAGTATCACCACCCGCCCGATGACTCTGCCCTGTGTGCCTTCCCCATCCGGGCCATCAACTTGCAGATCAAGGAGCGCCTGCAGTCCTGCTACCAGGGTGAGGGCAACCTGGAGCTCAACTGGCTGCTGGGGAAGGACGTCCAGTGCACCAAGGCGGTAAGGAGGCACGCACCTCGCTCTGCTCCGTGACACAGATTCCAACCTTCCTGTCCATGCCCTGGGGCACACCTGCTCCCACACCACCACAGGCCTGAAATGAAAGAGGTTTTCAGACTCAGGTTATCAGGTGGTAACCAATAACGCAGGGTCTTACGTACACCAGATACTTGGGATATGTGTGTTGATTCGTTATCATTTCAAATATATGTATTGAGTGCCTACATCACACCAGGTGCTACTGTAAATGCTGCAGGCTTCAGCTGTGAACCATACAGCCCTGCAAAGCTCACTGCCCTCAGAGAGATTATGTGCTAGTTGGGTGAGACAAATGAACACATAATATATGTTAGTTTGCCAAATGGGAATAATGGCTGTAGAGAAAAATAAACAGGGAAGGGGAAGAGGCAGTAGGTGACAGGACTGACTCACTGAGAAAGTAGTGTCTAAGCAAAGACTGAGGATGAGAAGAAAGGGAGTCATGCAGGTGTCCAGAGAAAGCATTCCAGAGAGAGAGAAAGGGTGAGGAGAATGTGCAAAGAATTCAGGGCATGCCTGGAGTGTCTGACGAACAGTAAGGAGGCCACTGCAGCCAGATCAGAGTATATGAGAGAAAGAGCAGCAGGTGATGGGGTCCATCAGAAGTAATGGGCACCAGGTCATGTACACACACAGCCATAGACCATTGTGGTTCCCAGTGAGGGGGTCAAGTGGAGATCGGAAATCTAAGTCAGAGGAGAGGGAAAGGAGTCTGACTTGACCAATTGATGGAAAACTGGAGAAGAATCAAGAGTGTGGACAAAGGCAAAAGAGGAGGGGATGAAAAGCTGAGAATCCAGACCTGAGGAAAGCAGAGACAAGAAAATCAGTGGCAAGCACTGCCCTATCAGTGGCTCATGGTGTTGTCATCAAAGTATTCACGATCCGCTCTTCCTTCCATCATTTATCCAGCCATCCAACCATCCATTCATTTATCCACCCATCTCTCCTCCATCCATCCCCTTTCCTTCCCTCCTTTTATTCTCCTATCCATCTATCCCTCCCTCCTCCTTAGCTCTCTCCCCCATGCATCTCTCCATCCATCCATCCATCCATCCATCCATCCATCTATTCAGCCATTTACCCATCCCTCCATTCATCTGTCCCTGATCCTTCCCTTCATTCTTTCCTCCACCCCTTCATCCACCTATCTCTTTATCCATGCATCCTTCTTTTTTCTCCCTTAATCTATGCCTCTATCTTTATCTATCCATCATCCATTTGTCTATCTAGCCCTCCATCTATCCATTCATCCCTCTCTTTATTCATCCACCATCATCCATCTACCCATCCCTCCATTCATTTACAAATAGTATTGAAGATCTTCTGAATGCCTGGCACTGTACTAGGCACTGGGGATGCAAACATAAAAAGACATGATTGGCTGGGCACGGTGGCTCACACCTGTAATCCCAGCACTTTGGGAGGCTAAGGCAGGCAGATTGCTTGAGCTCAGGAGTTCGATACTAGCCTAGGCAACATGAAAAAACTCCGTCTCTACAAAAAATCCAAAAATTAGCCAGGTGTGGTGATGTGCACCTGTAGTCCCAGCTACTCTGGAAGCCTGAGCATGGGAGGTGGAGGTTGCAGTGAGCCGAGATCGTGCTACTATACTCCAGCCTGCGTGACAGAGTGAGACCCTGTCTCAGGAAAAAAAAAAAAAAAAAAAAAAGAAAAAGAAAGATGTGATCACTACTCTGACAGATCTTAAAATCTAGTAGGAGAGAGAGACACACACAGAGAGAGAGACAGAGAGAGAGAGAGATAGAGAGAGAGAGACAGCTGGCAACATAATGTAGCGGCTAAGAGTTTGAGCTTCTGAGACAAAAGCCAGGCTTCAAATTCCATCTGTGTTTCTTCCTCCCTTCTTCAGAAGCACCTTATCATCTCTATATTCTCATCTGTGAGATGGGAATGATAATGCCTAGCTCATGGGATGATCAGATGAGATAATACATGGAGAGATTAGCACCATGCCTGGAAATGTTAGGTTTATCATTACACAGGGAGTTAACAGGGAGTGTGAGAAGTGCAAAAGTAGGTTTCTTATACACAGTGCTGAGGGCTCTGGATCTGCAGCCTAGAAAAAATATATGAGACCAAGGGGCCCATATGGCTACCTTCTGAGTACTCTAAATTGAAGGTACCTGCCATTGGGACCAAACACTAGTACTTGAAGCAAGAAAACATCATTCCAAGGCTACGCTTCTATTCCTGTCATCATTTGCTTGGTGTGGTAGAAGAGTCATGGTTAAGGCTTTGAAGTAAAACAGATGGGGATTAAAAATCAGTCCTACCAGTTACTACTTGTGTGACTTTGGCAAGTTATGTACCTGATCTGAGCTGTAAGTTTTTCATCTTTAAAATAGAGATAATATTATCTTCTTTTGATGGTTAGTATGAGGATCAAATGGAAATTTTATGTAAAGTGCTTAGCACAATACCTGGAACATAATAAGCATTCAATAAATGGGCAGCTATGATTATGAATATTAATCATAGTAGTAAAGAGCCAGGTATTTTCTTAGGTATCTTACTGTTGTAAAATGAGGAAGCTGGACTAGATAGTCTCTAGTTTTTTGTTTTGTTTTTTTTTTTTTAACACCAAAATTATATGGCCACTGGCCTTAACTAATGGGGAGAAGTGAAGAGGAAATGTAACCCTCTGTAAGGGTTAAACGCTTGCAGAGTCCAGCCTAGTTCCCATAACCCAGTGGGGGCCTTGTCAGGAGGAAACTGCTGATTCCTGCCTGCTTCTGAGCAAGAGGAAAGAGGAAGATGACACTCTTCTCTGCTCCAGCGCAGAGAGACAAGCCTGGGCTAGTTACAAAAGGACAGGAAAGGCACTGGGAGAGAGGTGACAGTGAGTGGGGCCGGGACCTTAGAGTGGAGAGCCCCTTGCCTCCACCCCTTCAGTACCACACCCTTCTGGTGCAGGGGCTGCAAGAGGAATGGCCCCTTAAAGATCCCGACAGTCCAAAAGACCAAGACCCGGGGACCCAGAAATATTTTGGTGGCCTCAGAGGGGAATAAGGATAAATGAAAGAAGCTGTAGTCCCAGAGCTTGATTTTAACATGACTCTGGAATAACATGGAAATCTCAGATCAAAAATTTGAGCTCTGAGCCCAGAAAAGGGAGGAAGAAGGGGGCTATCACTCATTGAATAGCAGCTATGTCCTAAAGGCTAAGCTTGGCAATTTAAGTGTTATCTCACTTGCTCCTCACAAAGACCCCATAAAGCAAGAGTTATCACCCCCATTTTACAGATAAAAAAAACAAAGGCTCACAAAGACTAAGCAAGTTGCTCAGATCTCCACAGCTATAAGTGATAAAGTGGGGATTTGAATTTAGTTGGTCTATATTACTTCTTAGTCCAGGCTCTTTCTATGTAGCCCTTCTGTTTCCAAGGAAAGCCATACACCAAGCTCTCAACCATTGGAGCAAAAGTAAAGGCACATCAGGTGTTTGGAAATATCTGACAATATATTGAAAAAGAACTTGAAGAGAAAAGAAATTCTAGCCAATCCTAAGGGCTTAGGCTGAGAATAAATCTTTTTTTTTTTAATAGTTCTGGAGATTCTAGAATCAATAAGATGGTAGCAAAATCCAGAATTACTAGGTTTTTGCTTCTGCATCATTTCTCAAAAGCTGACTTGGGCTATGCCTGTGCCCAGACTCTGTGGCCTTACCAGCCCTGCAGAAAGTGGGAAAGAAATGGAAGCCATGAAATTAAGGACTTTTAGAGCTCAGAGGAAGCTTGACAATTACCTGGTCCAATACTTTTACTTTACAGATGAGAAAACTGAGGCTGAGACAGGGTACATGACATATCAAGGTCACACAGCTGGTTTCAGTAGAGAAAGGACTAAAATCTGGATCACTTTCTTCTTAGCCAGGGCAGTAGCTGCCTGGAGTGTAGGGATGAGATGAGGAAGAGAAGTACAAAATGTAAAATGTGTAGCTGATAACTCTGACCAGCCTTTCTGGGAGCTAGAATTCCCATGGTTGGCTCCAGTGATGTGCTGGTAAATATTAAATAACTGGCTCTATGCAGGCCGGGGAGGGAGAGGAAAGCTCTGGTTTGTAGCCCCTGCCAATTGCCATGGTATAAATACACCTATCATGGCTGATTTCAAGCATCATGGGATGTCACTTAACGCACAGTTATCCCCTGTGAGCTGGCTTCAGCACACCACAGCTTCACTCCCTTTCTGAGAAACTCATTCCTTCTGCTCTGCGAGGCTCCATATTATCCCAGGTTCAAAAGTCATCTTAACCTAAAAATTTGTTTTCTTTCCTGAAGAATATACACACACAAGCGCAGCACCATCATTCCTACCAGTAGCAGGAGCAGCAGCTCTCTACAAAACACTACGGAACCACAAAAAATGAGCCTCTGCTCCCTTTGGGACTGAGAAGAGAAAGGAAGGGAAGTCCTTGGTTTAAAAAAAAAAAAAATCACATGCCATAACTTATAAACCAATTATTCCAAAGAAATGAGGCTGTCAACAAATGATGATGTGTCAGCCTGCTCTTCCCTGGTGAGGGTGAGAGGAGGCTGAAGGGAGCAGGGGGGCAGGCTGCTCTGCTGCTTTCTATGATTCCTACGACAGCCATTTCCTTCCTCCTCTGGGATGCCTTCGCAGACCCAGAAGGAACAGCTGCCACAGGACGCGGGGCTCTTTCTGGCCCAGAGCCTGCAGCCTTTGCCACAGGATTCCACATTGTGCCATTAACTGGGGCATGTCAGAGCATCCGTGCTGGCCCAGCCCTGTGCTGAGCACTGTGTACAGAATGCAAACCCCTTAGCAGCCCCTGCCTCAGGAAGCATTACAGTCTTTGTCTTTCATTCTTTTTTAGATGAGAGACCTAAGATCTTGAGATCTTGGAAATCATCAATTTAACATTACCTTCAACAGCCCTACAGGAGGACCCTACTGGTCCAAGTTTTCACAACCAGTTTGTGGCAGAACAGGGAATAGGATCAAGATCTTCCTACTTTCTTTCCAGCAATTTTTTTTTTTTTTCTTTTTGAGACGGAGTCTGTCGCCCAGGCTGGAGTGCAGTGGTGCGATCTCAGCTCACTGCAACCTCCGCCTCCCTGGTTTCACGCAATTCTCCTGCCTCAGCCTCCCGAATAGCTGGGATTACAGGCACACACCACTACGCCCAGCTAATTTTTTGTATTTTTGGTAGAGACGGGTTTTCACTATGTTGGCCAGACTGGTCTCAAACTCCTGACCTCGTGATCTACCCGCCTCGGCCTCCTAAAGTGCTGGGATTACAGGCGTGAGCCACCGTGCCCGGTCATAGTTTTTTTTTTTTCACTTGCTCAAGGTGATCTTTCAAATGTGCTCCAGTCACTCCTGACAGACACATTATGGAGCCACACCACCACTCTCCTTAAAGGCTGGAAATACAAAGGACACCACCTCCAGAATTCTCTCTTAATTATATTTACCCAAACATTGTTGAAGATCTATAATGCACAATAGTGGAAATAGCTGGACAACTTAACACAAATCTTTTGCATGCATTATTTCATTTGTTCCTTCATGGTTCTATCAGAAAGGTGGGCAGGTATTATTCCAAAGGAAGAAACTGAGCATATGTAGATTAACTTTTCCAAAGTGTAAGGTACTGTCCAATATTATTATGACACTTCCGATCTCTTTCCAGTATGGAAAGATAGTAGGGAGCTAGAATTCACATGGTTGGCTCCAGTGAGGTGCTGGTAAATATTGAACAACTGGATAGTTGAATGGCCTAAAATTTCTTGTGCCCAAAGGGAGACCCTACAGCCCAAGAAACAAACAAGAAACCCTCTCTGGGCTGGTAGAAATCCTGTAATGTTGCCTTTAGACTGATTATCCACTGAAGGAACTCTTGTCTGAAATAGAAAGATCCCCACAGAATGCCATGGTCCTGAGGGACATTAAAATAAATAGCTTGACAAATTGATCCTAGTTCTCCTGGCAGAAAGGTAGATGCAGGTGACTCCAGGTGAGTGGAAGGTTACTGCCTGTTCTTTCGTCTGGCTTCATAAGAACCAACATGGAATTTGTGGGTGAGCTGGTGAGAAGATTTTTGTCTGCAGCATGTGTTAGGGCCCCTGAACTCCCATGTCTGCCTCTCTGAGGCCTGGCGTCCTAAGACTGGAAGTTGGGAATATGAGTTGTATAGAGACTCCACCAAGCCTCCACTGTTACTCACCCCAATTCCTTCCCCTTTCCTCCAGCCTGTCCCCATCGACGATAACTTCTGTGGACTGGACATCAACCAGCCACTGGGAGGCTCAACTCCGGTGGAGGGCCTGACCCTGTACACCACCAGCCGGGACCGCATGACCTCTGTGGCCTCCTATGTTTACAACGGCTACAGCGTGGTTTTTGTGGGGACTAAGAGTGGCAAGCTGAAAAAGGTAAGAGTCTTTTTACCTTTTACCATCTGAGCTCAGCTGCCCCAATGACATTCAGCTCCTCCGCAGAAAGTCCCTCTTGGAAGGTAGCTATTGGTGGAGATTTAACTACAGGCAACTTTATTTTCTCGGGGAACGAAGGTGAAATTGGGGAGGTAAGAAGGGGTTAATTTTGTGACAGCTTCTAACTACTTCCTCCAGCCCTCAGTCATTGGGTATGTAAGGAATGCAAGCATGTTTCAATATTTCCCAAACTTTAAGAAAAAACTTTAAGAAGGTACATACATCTGCAAAAGCAAAAAAAAAAAAAAAAAAATTGCTCTTCATTCCCAAATCAAACAAAACTAAGTTTTTGGTTACATACATTATAAATCTCCAACATCACAAATCCCTCCCTAGGACCTGTCAAGTTGATTATACTGGTCTTTGTTGAATTCAGAGAAGTTGGTTGAAACAGATTATTGGTCCCAATTCTAAGACCTGGGGCAAACGGTGGGTGCTGCTCTCTGATGGTGTATGATGCCTGAAGAAAACGCCATTCTCCAGTCTTTCCTTTTCCTGCAATCACAGTCTCTTCCCTTCCCAGCTCCCCACCCAGATGTGAGCTGCCAGGTGGAAGTAGACATTTTACCTTGTGTCTCCTTGGGCACTTCTGCCAGCTGGAGGGCACAGGCTGTCTGGGGCTGGCAGCATGGGAGGCCTCTTGTGCAGCAAGCTGAAGCCAACAGCTTGTGCCTGCTTGTCTAGTGCCTAGGGTGCAGAGAGGGTGCACAATCTGGTTCATTATATGGGATTAGAGCAGCCACATTCTTTCCGGTCTCAGCTAATCCCCTTTTCCCAAGCTTACCCTCCTGCCACCTTTCCCTAGTCCCAGCACCTGTGGATCAAGGAACATGCAAGACCTCACTGCCTCTCACCCTTTGATGTTGACATCACCCTGGAGCTCTTTCCTTATAATCCATTTAGAGCCTTGGGAGGGATGCTGTTTGGAAATGTGGAAGGAGGGTAACCTGGAGTGAGCCCAAGGAAGAATTTCCATGTTCTGCTTGTTCTGAATTACTGCCAGGGGAGGTGAGAAGAACTGGTCTGGGTTCACCTAGTAGTGCTAAACCCTCCAGGCTTCTTCTGGTTCCCATGATACCAAAGACGTTTAACCATTTCCTCACTTGTGTAGAAGTTCCTACATGTTCCTCTTCTGTGCCCTCCACTCTGCCTGGGACTAGAGACCCTAGCTTGGCTTTTCAGCACATGGAAGAGAGAAAGAATGTGGTCCTTGTGTTTGCTTTTCCAAAATGGGAAGGGGAGGAGTTGCTCTGTGAAATTCTGCTAAGGTTTAAAAGTGGCTTCTACCAGGAAGCAGTTTGGCTTGGAACCCTGAGGCTGATTACTTCCCTGCTCAGCCAGGGTCACCACATCCAGTTGGGCAAATTGTGCCTGGCCTAGGGGGATTGTGTTAAGGAGCCTAGTGGGAGTTGAAATCCAGCCTGAGCTCTCCCTGTCACATGATGTACCCTGTGGTACAAACATCTGCCCAGCGGGCCTTCTCTTACTAAATTATCTGCCCATAGGGACCACCTTTTCCTAAATGGCACACAGGCTCTCTAAGGGCCAGCAGAAGCCACACAGGCTGGTGTGAGCACCTTTCCCCGACCTTCAGTCACTGCTCCAGGTCATGTGTGTCATTCTGTCTCCTTGATTCTCTTGAAAGTTCCATGAAAGGCAGGGGTCATGCTTTTTGGACTATTCCCTTCTTCCCCTTTAATCCCCTCACCAAGTGTTCACTCATGGGATAGGCTTCAAAACTGCTTTGAAAAACAGAACCATTCTTTAAGGAACCTTAGAGAGTGCCTGGCCCAATACTCTCATTATTTGACAGGGAAACTGAGGTCCAGAGAAGAAAATTGACTTGCCCAAGCATAGAGATCTAAGACAAGTTGCTTCTTGCCTTGACACCAAATTTGGCACCATTTTTACTTAAAGAAGCAACTCTAGAGCCCAGGGAGGGAGACTGAGAACGATCTTCAGGTCCAGGCTTGCTACAGAGGTCAGCTAGGGGCTAGTGCTTTCACTCTCTTCAGATCTAGATGTGAATTAAGGAATCAGTATATAATGAATGGATGGATGAGAAGTGAATAAAGGAAAAGGGACCCAACCAGACACAAAGGGACCTTGAGTTGCCTTTCCCCATATCTCCATGCATCGCGCACAGCACACACCAGGGGCTGCTTGGCATCTTTCCAAGTCACACACCTGAGTTGGCCAAGTTCTCCTGGCCTTATTGAAACCCTGACAGACAAGTTGCTGTGGAGACAAGTCAGCAGGTTCAAGGGCAAAGCTGGGGGTGTGGTTACCCACAGCTTGTTCTGACCTGTGAGTTGGCTGCTGCTTCTCACTCTTTGCTTGGCCTTTCTTTGGCAGTTTCTATGAGCTCATGGCACCCCTCCTTCCTCCTCTGTGCAGCTCACCCTTCTTTCCCACCCACGCTGCTTTGAGGTACTTGACATTCATATCCAGGCCCCTGCTGGCCTCCCATCTACCAGCTTACTTGCTCCCACCCCTCTCCAGAGAAATAACCCATGAAGAATTTATGGAATGTCCCCAGGAAACCCTACTATGGTCCAGGCCCCATAGCTCTTTCAACACAGGAAGGAAAATAAAGAAAAAAATAGCTAAGAGTTTGGAAAGGGAAGGGAAGGCGGGTGCGTCAGAACTACTCACTTCTCCCGGCGTCTGTCAGGCTGTCCAGCCCTCATCTACTGTGGCCTGTAGAAACAGGATGTCCCTGTGTATGGAAGTTTAGAGGAAGCAGAGACTTGCTAGAAGTGATAGGACCACAGGGCGCTCTTATATGCTGTGTCACATAGCTGCTTATATACTGCTGTCTGCAAGATGCATAGAGAGCACCCTAGACAAGACCACTGCCTTCTGAGCTGCAAACAAGTGGAAGGAACAGACAGAATAAGGTTAAGTCCCCAAAACCTGTATGTGAGGATGGGCGCGGTGGCTCACGCCTGTAATCCCAGCACTTTGGGAGGCCAAGGCAGGTGGATCAGCTGAGGTCAGGAGCTTGAGACCAGCCTGGCCAACATGGTGAAACTTCGTCTCTATTAAAAATACAAAAGTTAGCTGGGCCTGGTGGCACCTGCCTGTAGTCCCACCCCCTCAGGAGGCTGAGACAGGAGAATCACTTGAACCCAGGAGATGGAGGTTACAGTGAGCCAAGATCGTGCTACTGCACTCCAGCCTGGGCAACAGAGTGAGACTCCATCTCAAAAACAAAACAACAACAACAAAAAACAGGAGTTTGAGACCAGCCTGACCAATGTGGTGAAATCCTGTCTCTACTAAAACTTTGAAAATTAGCCAGGCGTGGTGGCACGCACCTGTAATCCCAGCTACTCAGGAGGCTGAGGCAGGAGAATTGCTTGAACCTGGGAGGTGGAGGTTGCAGTGAGCCTAGACCATGCCACTGTACTCTAGCCTGGGTGACAGGGCAAGACTGTGTCCCCCCTCTTCCCCCAAAAAAACTGTATGTGCAATGCTTGCATAAGCTAAGGGTCAGTGCATCGCAGGTGGTAAGAAGACATGCAAAGATTCACCATAAGGGTGGAATAATTCAAACAAAACAGCAACTGTAGTGTGATCAGTCTGCAAGGCTTTACTGAAAAGGAAGATTACCAGGGTCTGCTTATAGACTAGATGAGACAGATGAAGTGATGAGTTGGGGGAGAGAAGGGCATTCTAGACCTTGGGTGCCACACTGAGAAGGTACAAAGCACATGCAATGAAGGTCCAACATGCAGAGGAGCTTGGAAGACTTGGACAGATAAGAGGGGAGGGAGACCCCCTGTGAGACTTTAAGCCCTAAGGAGATCAAGCGAAAAGGATTTTGGGATTTTAGCGAACCGTGAGGTTGACATGAGCCAACTGTGTGATATATTGCTTTAACAAAGTTAGTCTTCATCATGATAATAGAAGAACAGCTTCTGTGTCACGAGACATAGTGACTCCACTTTACCTTGAAGATAACATCACAAGAGGGTGTTAAGCAAACTGAAGTGCCAGATAAACAAGAGCTGAACGGATGTGGGAATCATGCTATGTTAAGGGGAAAAGAGTGAATAAAGCAGGACATAGAACAGCTGTCTTTAGATAACATAATTTACTGAGCACTTATTATATGTCACATGTTATTGAGGAGCTTTATATCTGTTAATTCATTTACTCTCTTACTCTATGAGGTAGGTGCTATCACCTCCATTTTAAAGACGAGGAAATGAAGGCCAAGAAAGGTTAAAAAATAATAATAAAGCCACACAGTAAATAACATGGCAGAGCTAGGACTAGAACTGTGATTATCTGGTTTTACAATCTGCCGGCTTATCCATTAAGCCATGGAAGATGAATTAGGCTTATTCAGTGTGACCCCAGAGGGCAGAGTAGGGCCACTGGGTAGGCGTTACAGCACAGCAGCTTTCCCCTTCATATAAGGAAAACATTTTTTACAGCCAGACTGTCCCAGGATGGAAAGAGCTGACTCAGGAGGGAATGAGGTCCTAGTCAGTGGAAATATGCAAGCAGAGACTGGATGGTCACCAACCAGGGGTGCTGCCAAGGGACCCCTGCATCAGATCTCATGGTCTTTTCAATGATGCTGCCACTATTTCTCTGGCTCTGTCAGCAAAGTGTGTGATGAAGGAGTATGGGCTGAGGCAGAGAAGAGGAGCAGAAAAAGGAAGACCAAGGACTCCTGGGTGTGGACTTTGGAATGAGGCTTGTTTTGAGCCTGCCCTCAGAGTAGCAGAAAGCCCCTCAGGGTCAGCTGGGAGGGGCTCGGCACAGACACGGCAAAGCCTGGCCAGGATGATGAGGACAGGCAGGCCTGGGGCTAGATGTAGGGGAGGGAAAAGCAGGTTATCCTGGGGCCCGGGTCCAGTTCCTCATGACAGCATCGCTCCTGGTTAAGAATAGGCAGTGAGGGTCCAGATGATACAGACTGAGTGCAAACACCAAAGCGGATGGAGGAAGAGTGGCAACAGGAACTGGAAACTCATTTTACATGATTTTCCAGGTTTCAGGGCAGAGACAGGTGGCAAATCAGGCTCATGTCATGGGGCAAAAGAGGGAGGATGTCAAGCTGAGCAAGTGAAAGATGCCAGGACAATGGAAGGAAGGACTATCTTGGGTTCAGGGTGAAGTTCCTTTGGTTTCTTCTTTCCGTTTGCAGCTGCTAAACTGCCACCTCAGCCCAGGTTTCACATCCCTGCAGGGCTCCTCACAGAAGCTGGAGGGTAGTGTTTTGCTGGGGCTCTCTAGCCTCTCAGTCCCAGGGACCTTAAACAACAGCAGATGCTGCTGGCTCTCTTCTCCATCCCCATCAGAAACCTCTTTTTTTGCTCAAGCATTGTGACATGTCCTTTACCCTGGCCCTTCAACCACTGTGCATGGCACCCTCCTAGACCCCACAGCATCTGGCAAGGGAGCAGCTGCTAAGGTGTCTACTTCCCTTGAGATTCATAGATCCTTGAGGGCAGGGACCTTCCTTTTCACATTCATCACCCCATCCCCACTGCCAGATACACATTAGGTGCTCATGAAAGTGATCTCAAATGTATTGGGTGCCTATTCTATGCTAGATATCTATTTGTACTAATTGAAATAGAATCAGACACCAACAGTGACTCCTGTTGATGTGGTTGGTTGCAAAGGAAGGAAGGTATGATGTGTTGGGTAGGTCGGTGCCGGGAGGAGGAGGGTTGGCATGGCAGTGGCATGAGAAGTAAAGGAAACAGGACAACTTCTGGTGGGTAACAGGAAAGCAGTTTGTTTTCTGGTTAACAACATCTGGAAGAGGGTGGGGTGATAATCTCAGAAGTGTTGGCTAGAAGAAGGGGACAGCATTTACACCGTTGCCTGGAGGGCCCCAGAATAGTACAGACAGCCATCTGCTTCACCTGGATCAGATGCAGGCTTGTGTATAGCAGGGAAGCAGGCAAGAATGCCCAGGGAACCACTGCTTCCTCCACCAGTCTCTGTTTATATGACTCCTGGGATGTTTTTGTAAATCCCCAGAGACTTTCCAAGCTCTGGGGAGGGCCCCAGCCTATTCTGGCACTACCTTCTTTCCCATTAGCTAATGGTGGCCGACGAAATGCCTGTGAAATTCTTAAAGGAAAATTATTTCTGCCTCTCCCTAAGGGACATACCAACCCAAGGTCTCCAATCCCTGGCCCACAGGAAGCCCTGACGTCCCAATTCTATTCTTCTCTTTGTAATCACACAAACGATTTACTAAGCAAAGCCAGGAAAACTGTGAGCTTCTTGCATAGCAGCTTAAGCGTTGGAAAGAATCCATCAGGAGCACCAAAGTATTAACTCTCCTCAGCCCTGGGGTTAGTACTCGGTTATTTGATAACACTGACTGTTTATAAGATACGTTTCCATGGTTCTTTTCATCTTCCTCAAATACTTCAACTGAGGGTACTGATCGCCCCTACATTTTTACCCCATTTTACAGATGTAGGAAACTGAGTTGTAGTGGTACTAAATGTCTTGCCCAAGGTTATATGCTCACCCCCACCCTCCAATGCCAATATTGACATTGGCATTTAGACTTTCTCCCCAAACACACTAACCTGTTACTTGGCTCCTCTCGTGGGGTGGAGTTGCCTTGGCGGACGGAAGGCCAAGTTGGATGAAAAGCTGAGAAACATGCCTTTCTCTCTGTGCCAGCCCCACCAAACAATAGCCACTCATTCCTCTGAGTGGAAATGATTCACTTGTCTCTCTGTATGAACCCTTGATTGAGTAAACAGCCGGAGCTGCAGGTCCACATCTAGGAGACTTAGTGGCTCTCCTGGGACCTGAGACCGCCCATCCAATACCCTAACTCTCCCAGGTGTCTCAGCAATGCTGGATACTGGGGTGGTGGGGAGTGGAGACCCTCTCCCCTTCCTCAGAGCCTGCATGGAAGGGGTGGGGTGGTGGTTCAGGGAGCTCACCACCACATCCCTAGTAATGAGTTTGGCTCCCTGCCCGGGCTCCCGCCGCCAAGCTTGCTGTTTGTTTTGTTGTTTTATAGGCCTCTTGGGTCCCCAGAACTGGTCTTCTGAAAGCTGGGAAAGGCTGCATTTGGTTGGCACAAGGAAGGGGCATATTTACAGAATGCCCCCACTCCCACCCCCTCGACACACACACTCCGGCCAGCACATCTCCTTGCTTGACCATGGCAGGTGTAGACAGGGGATATCAGCTCTATCCAGAGCCCCAGCAGACCCCAGGGAAGGAGGTCCTGATCTCCCAGAGTCATTCTGAAAGGGGAGAAACTAAAGACTCATTTATTTTTTGTACTTTTTTGTGTAGTTTCTAATATACTTCAATCTTGGACAATTCTTGTATGAGGCATCAGGCTGTGTATTCAGCTGGCTGTTTTGCAGTCTTAACAGTGAGCTCCTGCAGCTCAGGGCTTTATTGCAGAGCAGGTGAAACACAGAAAACTGTGTTTTGGGGACAGGGGGGATGGGCGTAATGATTCAAGCTTGCAGAATCCAGGTGACCTAAATAGGCTATGCAAAATTTTCAAGAGGCCAAGGTGCTGGTGTTTACAGAGGTCCTGTCTTTAGGAAAATACAGACCCTTGTAGGCCATTAATCCTTGCCTGTCTGTGGATTTGGAACATGGACATAGATCTCTGAGTTGGAAGGGACTTACAAAGACCACCTGGCCCACTCTCCTACCTTCAAGTAGGGACTAATTTGCATAACAAAGAGTATAGGGTCTTAGGAGAGATCTAGTCCTGACTCCATCCTACTAGCTGTGTGACCTCTGAGCTTTAATTTCCTCAATGTAAAATGAGGACAATTCTGATACCTGCATCATAAGATTACAGTAAGGATTAAATGACATAATTCATTATTGAACTGATATTTATTGAATATGTACTGTGTGCCAGGAGCTTGGTATAAAGCAGTAGAAAACAAAACTGTGAAAAATGCCTGCCCTGCTGAAGTATGGTGGCTCACAGCTGTAATCCCAGCCCTTTGGGAGGCCAAGGCAATCTGATCACCTGAGGTCAGGAGTTCGAGACCAGCCTGGCCAACATGGTGAAACTCCATCTCTACTAAAAATACAAAAATTATCTGGGCATGGTGGTGTGTGCCTGTAATCTCAGCTACTCAGGAGGCTGAGGTGGGGGAATCGCTTGAACTTAGGAGGCAGAGGTTGCAGTGAGCCCAGATTGCACCACTGCACTCCAGGCTGGGGGACAGAGAGAGACTCCATCTCGAAAAGAAAAAAAAAAAAAATGCTTGCCCTGATGGAAATTATATCTTAATGTGGGAAGTCAGACAAACAACATAAGTAAGCACAATGTATAGTATGTTTAGTGAGTGATAAGTGCTAAGGAAAAAATAGATTAAAAAGAAATAATTCATGGAAGGGATAGAGTGCAGAGCTTGGGCACATGGGCATATGTGCACTTAAATATTGCTACAATTGTGACTTAACTTGTGAACCTCTATTTTTTTTTTCCTGTGGAGTGAGGTAGTAATAAACACTTTGCATATTTGTTGTAAGGATTAAATAAAATCAGGTGTAAAAAGTGCTTAATGTAGTGCTTGGCATGGAAGGGCTTTCTATTATTACTGCTATCTTTGAGGCTTCCCCAAAACCCCACTTCTTCCCTGGCTCCTTGGGGTAGTGAAACTGTCAGATCAGGCTCCTTTTCAGTGACATGTTTGCAAGGTCAGATGGAGGAAGAGAATCCTGTCCCCTACTCCTAGCCCTGAGTCATGGGAAAAAATACTTAGAAGACGGGACCAGCTGAGCCGAACTAATCTAATCCTGCTGGACTTTGGCATCCAGTTGCATTAGTCACCAGTGAGAGGTTTCACAGTCTCATATAACCAAACAATATGTACTGACCCCCTCCCCAGGGTGGGGCTGAAGGAAGTGTCAGTTGCCCAGTAGCAGTTTTGCAGAATTAACTAAAACAGGCCCATTCTCCCCCTTTGCATGCCTCCACACCAACCACAATATCCTGTGCTGCACAGCTCTGCCTTGGATGAACTATGTGATCTGAGGGCACCTCAGTTTACTCATCTGGATCACCCATGCCTGCCTGGCAAGATTGCTATGCCTATCAGACATGGAGGATACATAATATCTAACACAGATCTTGACGTAGTAGATGCTTAATAAATGGCAGTCATTGCTGCTACCATCTCTGTTACTGCTAGAGTGACTCCTCCTGCTAGTATTACTACTACCACTCCTGTACTATTACCATGTTTTTTCTGCCACAGTCCCAAATTCTCTTTGATTCTATTAGTTCATTAATCCCATCTAATTTTCAGATGATCAAGAAGGATTGTAGGCTAGGCGCCGTGGCTCACGCCTGTAATCCCAGCACTTTGGGAGGCCAAGGTGGGCAGATTGCCTGAGGTCAGGAGTTCGAGACCAGCCGGGCCAGCATGGTGAAACCCCATCTATACTAAAAATACAAAAACAAATTAGCCGGGCCTGGTGGTGGGCGCCTGTAATCCCAGCTACTTGGGAAGCTGAGGCAGGAGGCAGGAGAATCGCTTGAACCCGGGAGGTGGAGGTTGTAGGGAGCCGAGATCATGCCACTACAAACCAGCTTAGGTCACAGAGCGAGACCCATCTCAAAAAAAAAGAAAAGAAGGATTGGGATATTTCATTACTCTGTTGCAGATGGTGATTCTGAAATTCAGAGATTATGGACTAACTTGGGGTTGACTTGTAAATCAAGGGAAGATGTGGAAGTTGGAACCAGAATGACAAATACTTCAGGGTGGAGATGGGCCCAGCATATACCTAAGTCACTTGTGTAGCCCAAGATGATCAAACTAAGAGCTTATGGCTACTTTAACATCTCTTTCCTTCTTGCTAACATGTGCCCCTCTGTCCAGGGAAGCAGGAAATATATGGAGATAAATGTGGTGAAAATGAATCTGGAGCTCTGGCCTTCTGAGTCTCTTCCTGTGGTTCTACCCTTCTCCTGGCCTCAGCCTCCAGGAGGGTTTCTAGCTCCAAGGCAGGAAAGAGGTTCAGGAGCTGGTGCCATTGGGTTGTCCCAATCAGCCA
Source organism: Colobus angolensis palliatus (assembly GCF_000951035.1). Lineage (NCBI taxonomy): Eukaryota > Metazoa > Chordata > Mammalia > Primates > Cercopithecidae > Colobus > Colobus angolensis. The sequence goes on along the minus strand of NW_012110920.1, from coordinate 5,181,626 downwards.
TCCCTGTCCTACCCTGTGTTCTGGTTTCTATGGCAAAGGTTGAGTGTCCCCAGCTAATCTGGAAGGAGAAATGGCATCAACAGGCTTTAATAACAAATCTGGAATTCCCACACTTGACAATTCAGGGGAAGAGGCTGGGGAATTGGGGTTAAGGCCCCCAGGGGATAAGATTGACACTATCAAGCAAGATCAGGAGTCTTCCCTTGAATGTGTATCATAGACTTCGTAGCTGGAGGGGACCTCAGAAAACTGATCTGGTCACTGACTTTGGACAAGTAAGATGTGTATTGTTCTATTTTGTGAATGAGAAAGCTGAGGCCTAGAAAGGTGGAGTGATCTGCGGAAACTCACCCAGGTTCTTACCCACAGAGGCAAGAGCAGAACCCAGGTTTTTGAATTCCAATTTTTGGGCCCTTCTCTATATCATTTTAAAGGACATTTTCTTTTCTTTTCTTTTTCTTTTTTTTTTTTTTGAGACAGAGTCTCGCTCTGTCGCCAGGCTGGAGTGTGGCATGATCTTGGCTCACTACAACCTCTGACTGCCTCATTCAAGCGATTCTCCTGACTCAGCCTCCCAAGTAGCTGAGATTACAGGCACACGCTACCACACCCAGTTAATTTTTGTATTTTTAGTAGAAACGGGTTTCACCATGTTGGCCAGGATGGTCTTGATCTCCTGACCTCATGATCTGCCCACCTTGGCCTCCCAAAGTGCTGGAATTACAGGCATGAGCCACTGCGCCCGGCCTGAAGAACATTCTGCGCAGAACATCAGACTGACCTCGGCCTCTCTGGCATGCAGGCATTTTCTATGCAGAGCTTAAAATTGATCTAGGGATTTTTTCCCTGGAACAAGAGTCCAGCTGAGCTTCATGTACCAGGCCTGACCATACAACCTTGATCTAGGGTGACCAGCATCCCTGAGCCCTCACTCCACATGTCTTGGGAATCTTACCAGAACCTGCCCAGCAGGGAGACTTATTTAACTTCTTGCCTCAGAGCTAAGAAGTTTTGAAAAATCAGAAGAACACTGAATCCAGTCCCTCAAGTCTTACATGTTAGTCCTCTCTCTAGGAATGCCACATTTTTGGATGGGGATAGGCATAAGGGATCCACTATAAATTAAGCACTTACTGTATGCTGAGCCTGGGCTAAGTGTTTTGTTTTGTTTCAGTTAAACCTCATCAACCCTGGAAATTGTAAAAATCATTGGTCTTATTTCCATTTATATATAACAAGCTGAGGCTCAACAAAATAAGTAACTTGGCAGAGTCACACTGCTACTAATTGGAGAGCTGGGATTTGAATCCAGAGCTCTCTGACTCCAGACCTGTTAGCATTCAATTGAACTTCTCTATGCTTCCATTCGTCCACTCATAGCCTACCACTTGCCTGATGGAGAGCTGCAAGAAGATGCATGAGAGGAGGGGGAAGGGCCACCTCTTTGCACTCTTTTGAGTGAAGGTGCCCTGGAAACTCGGGACATGGCAGCTGTCACCTCGGCACACGCTGTCTTGCTTGTGTCCCTCTCCTCAGGCCTCCTCCTCCACCTCCCCACCCCTCTCAGCCTGGGTCACAATGCACAGGGTGGCAGCCTTTTGTGCCACACACAGTCCCCAGCTGACTCCCCTTTCTCCAGGCATCACTGTTTGCCATGAGCTTTCTGAAAGAGAGACAAAGGAGTGTTGCTGACAAGGCCAAAAGCTGCTGGGTAAAGCGTGGGGCCAGGGCCCATCACCCTTGCATCCCTCGGAGCCCCCGGGCTCTTCTTCAAAGACATTGTCTGGGATCTTTTGTGTGCCAGTCATACCCATTCAGAGCTGGCCAGGCAAAGGTTTCAGTGGGGAGAAGGAGAACACTGAGAAATGGAGTCATTTTGATCTGGCAAAATTGGAAGAGACATTAATGCAATAGTTAACAGCAGACCACTGCTGGGGGGATGGGCCCAAATGCTTGTTCTCTGTTTATGGGGCTTATGCAATTCCATCAATATTGATGCCTGATGCCTTTGATTCTGACACTAATCATTGCTATGAATTAAATTTGCAGCCATATAATTAGGATTGCTATTAATAGGGCCCTGAGCTAAGCACTCCGATGCAGCATGTCTTTTTCTTGATAGAAAATGGCATCCTTGGAACTCTGCTAATGGGGCGCACCTGGAATTTGCCAAGAATGATGTGAAAATTATACATTCTATATTTGTATTGGGTCTTTTACTGAAATACCAGCAAGCAAAGGTGAGGCTGGAGGGAGGGTTCTCTCCTACCCAGTGCTGTGGGCAGCAATTAGGTGTCTCTGCTGCTCTTTAAAGTCTTTAGGAAAGGATATGCCAGAGCCAATATTGGTCACTCATGGCCAAGCTTCAGACAGCTCATAGCCAGGAAGTTCTGCTTTATGTCTAATCTAATGGGAGTCAGTTTAGGCTAAGACACTAGCCAACTAAGGGAAGAGGAATTTTCCTCATACCCTAAGTTTGTTTGAAAGAGGCTGAGCCAAACTCCTATTGATGGGCCCAGTTGGGCCTCATTTCTAGGTGGATGATTAGGCAAGACCCCTACTGACAACTGATTTCAAGGGTCCCCATCCAGAGAGCTCCCTGGGCCACAGAGAACCCGTTAACTTCACACACAAGGATTAGCTCTCTTTCATGTTGAGATTCTTTTCCAGGTAAATTTGCAGCATATTTAGTCACTGGGAAACCCAGTCTTTTCCTGCAATTAGCCGCCAGTTCAGCTTCGGTGACTGTCAATGCCCCATTCACCCTCAGCCTGAGTAATCACGTGTCATCATGCCCAAGGGTTATCTAACCCTTTTCCAACAATGGCACATGTGGTGACCTCCCTTTATCACTTAGAATAATAATTTGTACCAGTTGGCACAAGGGATGCATTAGTCCCTGCTCTTTTGATCTTCAGACTGAAAATAATTTTTCTTCTAAACCATCATTTATTGATTTTTTTCTTTCATAGTTTTATATCATTGAGAGAAGACAATGGTTTGAGTTCAAGTCCTAACTCTACTGTTACTAAGTACATGACCTTGGCCAAGTTATTTAACCTCTTGGCAATTCAGAGTTGAGAGTTCTTGTCTTTAAAACGGGGATAATACTACCTACTTCAGAAAAATTATAATAAGGTTCAATAAGCTTCTAAATCTCTTAGCACAGGTCTAGTACACCTAATAAGATTCCCTGCCCTCCCTTTTTTCTTTCTCCTCACATATACCCAGATACGGAGGAGAAAAGAGATAGTTTTCTTTTCCAACATCTACCCCAGCCCTTGCCACCCATTTTCTGAGTAACACTTTATTTTCCACCCATTCTCAGGGACAACACACATAAAATTAACTTCTCCAAAGCAAATGGCACAATGGAATCTGAATTCCAAATGCCTCCAGTCTTTTTCTCCCCACGCACTGCAAGGGTGAACAGGAGCTTCTTGCCCCCACTGCCATGGTTTCTGCTGTTACTCTTTCTTCTCAGTCAACCCAGGGTCTTAGGTGGACTGAGTCCATTCTCCTGTTCAATTCTCAGGACCCTACCACAAACTCACAGGTGTTCAGCACCTCCATGATAGGGAGAAAGGAGAAAGAGCATCTCAGCACCGCCCAAAACCAAGGCTACTTGAACACAGGATTTGCATTCACTTCTGTCCTCTGCCCCACAAATACACTGTACATTTACCCACTCTGTGTAAGTGCATGCTTAAAGTCAAGTGTGTGGCTAGAAAGCTATTGGCTAATGGTCAATATTAGCAGAGAACAATTTTTTTTTTTTTTTTTACATAAAACCCTAGGAAACAGTGTGTTCGGTTGAGTCCTCAAGTACCTGAATTTTTTATTAATTACCAAACAGGTATTTTACGTTTCATAACTGAAGTTGGGCAGGGATGGGATTCCTGTTGGGTGATTGTTGGTGTTGGTGTTGTTTTGGTTCCTACTAAATAGAAAACATTAATCAGTTCCTTCAATATTGGAAATGTGCCTGCTGTTGGGCAAGTTCATGGTTACTCATAGATGCATTCAGTCACGTGCCCAACATAACTATACTCGCTCCCTTCAGTTATCTTGTCGCTAGCAAGATCTTGTATGGTACAACCACACCCCAAAATCAGACTCCCCCATGAGGCCATATAATGTACCCACCACCTCCCTTGTGCCTTCAGTCTTTCCAATAGTCTAATGGCTGCCCCTCTTGAAGCTGTAAAATGTTTGGTAATTTCAGTCTCAGACAGATTGGTGGTATCCCCAAAGGAATGGTCATAGACAGAGAAGTGAAGGAAAAAATATGCCCAACCTCCCCCCACCATCAAATCAAAGAAATAAAAAAACTGTCTCCTTGGTGCCTCCCCAGTATTTATGTCTGAGCTCAGCAGACACCCCTGGGCTGCAGCCAGTCTATGTATTAGCATTAGTCCATTACACTTTTTATGATGCATGTTACCCACCCCTAACCCCCCCAGAAAAACAGTTTATGACTGTCCTTTTCATTTCTGGATAAAGCTTCACAGAATGGCAGATGCCTGAATCTCCCCACTCTTTGGGGAGCTATTTGTAGGCAGCCTGTCCCAGGCCATAAACAACGGGAGATAAACCACAGCCACTGACAGTAAATGCAGCCAAGGCCATGGAGGTGCAAAAAGTAGAGGATGGGATAAGCTTGGTGGAGTCTTGTACAAGCACAGCGCCTGGTGGGTCTGTGGGTCTCCCCTACTCACAGAAGGAGAGTCAAGAGACTGGGGCCAAAGAGGTTGCCACCCTCCCAGATCTCCACAAAAGCTCAAGGGAAATCTTACTGCTCTCCCTCATGCCTGTCTCCCCCAGTGAAGCCATGCATCCCTTAACTGTGATCAGAACCAGTCAACTTTCCAATCAGAAGGAGAAGGTTCACTTTGGCATCATTTTCTACTGCCAGCTCATGCTGCTACCTAGATTACTACATGCCACTCATCTTCCACGGATGCTTCTAGATCTTGGAGCAACTTCTTGGAAGTTTCTCTGCCTTCTCCCACTCACTCTTCTTGTAACACCCACCCCTACCTCTTCCTCCTCCACTCTCCAATGCTCTTCTTCTCCCTTGTTGCCAAGTTCGAGTCTTACCAATCCATCACCACTACTTCTGGCTGATTAAAACTTCAGCATGGACTCTGGTGGCCATGGTGGTGATATTTATTTATACCACCTTTTGAGCTGTACCCACAAGCAAGTCACATAGGACACTGCAGGAAACAGCACCTTGAGCCAGCTTTGCTCCAGAAAAGATGCCCTTGGGAAAATAAAAACAAATTCTGAATGAATACTAGAACAGTGGAGATTTTTTATTCTTCCTACACACACGAAACAGCAATCGAAAGCAAAGAAGGAGATGGAAGGGCTGGGAGATGGAGAAGGACAGCAGCAAAGCCCTGAATAGTTAGTGCATGGCGGGGTTTTGTTTCTCATCTGCCCCATCTTGGTGGCAGGATGTATAAATAGGATGGAGGTAATGGTGTTCTTTTTCTTTTCCTTAGTTGGTTTTGGACTCCACATCAGATGGAGACATGTAGATGAAAGTGGTGTGCATTTAAAATGTATGTACACATCAGACTGCTGGAGATAGTAGCTATTATACTGCGTGTATTTTCTTTTTCTTTCTTTTTTTTTTTTTTTTTTTGCAATGAGCTGCTAAATTATTTATTGGGCACTGAGCTTTAATCTCATAAACCTGCCTTCAGGCCTCAGGCACCGGCAGCCTGAGCACTGCATAAAACACATACGTCGGGCGGGCTGCATGGAGCACTCCGGTGACTCTAGGTAGTGATTGTTCATTTTCACTCAACCTTTTCCCTCAGATCAGCTCATTAACAGCAGGCAGACCCTATGAAGAGCCTTCTAGTTTTCCCATCACTGTGAACTTGGAAATTGATTTGCATCTAGTAGCAGACAGGGGCCCCCAACCTGAGCACAAAGTACCAGGGGAACTGTGGCAAGAGGCTGTTCTCACAGTCTCTTTCCTTGGCTGAGGGATCGGCCTAAAATGATGGAGTAAATGACTCCAGGATTACAAACCATTGCTGGATTGTCCAGAGCTATGTGCCCCATGTGCCCTAAGCTATGAACCCCCTTAACTTCCCACCTCCAGAACTCATGGGTGACTGATCCTGGACAAGTGTTTTTTATTTAAAAATTAAAAAACAAATTTAAATAAAATTTTTAGTTATTTATTTTACATTAAAAAAATTTTTTGGAGACAGGTCCCACTCTGTCACTCCAGCTACAGTACAGTTGTGCAATCATAGCTTACTACAGCCTCCATCTCTTGTGCTTAAGCAGTCCTCCTGACTTGGCCTCCTAAAGTGCTGGGATTACAGGTGTGAGCCACTGTGCCCAGCCCAGACAAATTTTTTATATTTTGGGCATCAATTTACCTTTTCTAAGTGAAAAAGATCTTTATTATCCTCCCTGGTTCCAAGGCCTGAGAGCAACTCTCTTGGTATGAATCTCCTTGTCAGTCTCTTAAATGCCAAGATAATAGTAACCTCCTTAAACTTATTCATTGGTTTCAGTTGTATAAAGAGCTTTCGTAAGTATATATATATTGCACGTTTTGATCTCATCTTGTAATCCTAACAGCCCCATGGGCTGTGATATTGTGGGTGAAGAAACTGGCCCGTATCTGGGTACATGTGAGTGGTCAAGTGATTTGTCACTATCACCCAGTAATGACACTGAGATTAGAACCTGGATGTCCATCCTTTGTCCACACTAGTCATTGCCTAGATGTGTGAGCTAAGTAGCATTGCACGAGTATGGAAACTGAGGCACAAATCATCTCTGGCACCAAGGGGCCCTAGGGCTATGAGGGAGTAATGTTAACACCGGTGCCCTTGTCATGGAAATGTGAGCACAAAAAGGGTTGTGCTTTCCAAACCCTGGGCCTCTGCTGTCTTTGAGCAAACGAAGCAATGCCAAGACTGTCTGGGTTTCATCATTCACTGTGCTGCAGCAGCCAAAACCTTATGGCCCCCCTTTACAAAATCAGTAAGAAGAGGATATTGCAGTAGTTGGATGCACAGGGTTTTTCATCTATGTTCCAGGATTCAGGGGCTCCATGATCTACCAGAAAAATGTTTTACAAACATTTGTATATTTAGTTTTTTGTGTAGCGGGCCCATTGCTTACATTAGATTTTCAAAGTTGTTTATGACCCTAAAATATTAAGACCCTTTGTCTAATTTTTTTTTTTTTTTTTTTTTTTGAGATGGAGCTTTGTTCTTGTTGCCCAGGCTGGAGTACAATGGCACAATCTTGGCTCACTGAACCCTCCACCTCCCAGGTTCAAGCAATTCTCCTGCCTGAGCCTCCTGAGTAGCTGGGACTACAAGTGTGCACCACCACACCTGGCTAATTTTTGTATTTTTAATAGAGACAGCGTTTCTCCTTGTTGGCTAGGCTGATCTCGAACTCCTAACCTCAGGTGATCCACCTCCCTCGGCCTCCCAAAGTGCTGGGATTACCGGCATGAGCCGCCGCACCCAGCCTGTCTAATGGTTTTTAAAAAGTGTGCCTTTGAGCTCTAGGTGGCCACTCCCAACTCCCAACTCTACCCTCCTTCAATCAGACCCTGGAGCCAAAGTATCTGTGTTTGACTCTTGATTCTCTCCATAATATCTGTGCGACATAGTGACAATAACCTCATCTCTCTGTGCCTGTTTCTTCATTTGCAAACTGGAAATAATAGTAATTTCTGCCTCCCAGGCTCATTGTGAGGGACATGTAAATGAGCCAATACATGTAAAGCACATAGATCAGTGTCTAAAATAGAGTATGCACTCAGGAAACAGTAATATTGTTATTGTATGTACTGTTAAAATTGTCCTTTTTCTTTCCTTTCTCCCTTCCCTCAGTACACACAGTGATTTTAGGATAAGGGCTGCATTCATTATCTCTCTACCTACAGTACCAGCTAATGTAAAAGACATTCAATAAATGTTTCAAAAGAAGAAAAGGAGACAAGAAAAGTGGGGAGGGGGAAGAAATCCTAGGACAGGAGCCATCTCTCTGCCCCAATTTTGAGGCACCTTCTTGATGTGAGTCAAAGGCGCTTGCAGGTATGTGCTACGTTTCTGAGTGAGGTAGGACCTCGGGGTTTCCTATCAATGTTTGTTGCTGGCCATGGGCAAAGAACAAGGTTCTTGGGGAGTGCACATGATTCAGGCAGTCACATCTCATACACAGAAATTCAAGCCAGCAGTGCTGCAGCCGAACCCTTTTGGGACTGCCCTTTTCCAGAGGGAAAAATCCTTTAGCCTCACTTAGCTCATAGCCTCCCTCACCTGTTAGTGCCCCATCTGCAAATCCCAGCAGATGCCAGGTCTGCACTGAAAGTCAACTACAGAGGATTCCATCAACCTTCTGGGGTCCAGGACTGAGTAGACGGTACTCCTCCTGCCACCAAAGTTTCGAAGATGCAGAGCAATGCCCGTTATTAGTGTGTTCATTCATACAATTTTTTTTTTTTTTTTACTATTATACATTAAGTTCTAGGGTACATGTGCATAATGTGCAGGTTTGTTACATATGTATACTTGTGCCATGTTGGTGTGCTGCACCCATCAACTCGTCAGCACCCATCAACTCATCATTTACATCAGGTATAACTCCCAATGAAATCCCACCCCCTCCCCCCTCCCCATGATAGACCCTGGTGTGTGATGTTCCCCTTCCCGAGTCCAAGTGATCTCATTGTTCAGTTCCCACCTATGAGTGAGAACATGCGGTGTTTGGTTTTCTCTTCTTGTGATAGTTTGCTAAGAATGATGGTTTCCAGCTGCATCCATGTCCCTACAAAGGACACAAACTCATCCTTTTTTATGGCTGCATAGTATTCCATAGTGTATATGTGCCACATGTTCTTAATCCAGTCTGTCACTGATGGACATTTGGGTTGATTCCAAGTCTTTGCTATTGTGAATAGTGCCGCAATAAACATACGTGTGCATGTGACTTTATAGCAGCATGATTTACAACCCTTTGTGTATATACCCAGTAATGGGATGGCTGGGTCATATGGTACTTCTAGTTCTAGATCCTTGAGGAATCACCATACTGTTTTCCATAATTGTTGAACTAGTTTACAATCCCACCAACAGTGTAAAAGTGTTCCTATTTCTCCACATCCTCTCCAGCACCTGTTGTTTCCTGACTTTTTAATGATTGCCATTCTAACTGGTGTGAGATGGTATCTCATTGTGGTTTTGATTTGCATTTCTCTGATGGCCAGTGATGAACAGCCATGTGTCTGTTGGCTGTACATTCATACAATTATTTACTCACTCATTCAAAAAAATGACTATTACATATGGGCCTACTATGTGCTGTCAAACATATTACTTGTTGCTAATATCTGTATTAATTTCATCAAGCCAATGGTTTCCAACTGGAGGTGATTTTGCAGACATTTGGCAGTATCTGGTGATATTATTTGATTGCCATGTCTTGGGCAGAGAGAGCTGTTGGCATCTAGTGAGTAGAGGCCAGGGATACTGCTAAACATCCTACAATGGACAGGACTTCCTCCCCACAGTGAAGAATTATCTGGTCCACGATGTCAGTAGTACTGAGGTTGAGAAACCCTGATCAAGGCAACCAATATTTCTGGAGTGTCAACTATGTGCTAACCACTGTGCTAAGCACTATTCATTTGATCTTTCTAACAGCCCTGCAACATAGGTACTATATTTTTTGAGATGAGAAAACTAAGACTCAGGGAGATTAAATTATTTTCCCATTTATTCACATAATATGTAGTTATTAAACAACTCAGTATGTAGTGGATTTGAAAAGCAAACCCAGGTCTTCTAGCCTCAAAGTCTACTCGTCTACAAAAGCATGCTAGCTCTCTGCACAAGGTCAGAAAGGAGAAAACATGAAAGAAGTAAGTGATGAAGAAGCGTGAGTTTTGGGAGGAAAATGTTGTTCATAACTGCCACTGGGAACGAAAAAAAAAAAATCCCTTTTCTGCCTCCTTCTCTCCCAGTCTCCCATTTATACTCACATACACACACATACACAATCGAACAAAATCCTTGAGGCCCCAGTTTGCCTTCAGGTTTACTTTGGTGTGGGTGGTAATTTTAGCTTGAGATTCCACCCTCCATCCCCCAGCCCAAAATGTTTCTCATCTTACACATACAAGCACACTTTTGGCTGGTAAGAGGGTGGAGATATTTCTCCTGCTCCTGAAATGCCTTGATAAAGATCTTCTCTCTGCCAACCTCCAGCTTCTCCTCGTGCTGATTTAGTGCCTGCTGTAGGAGGTGTGGGATTTTATTTGTAGCTCCTGACTGGCGGGCTGTTGGATAGGAGCTGTGTGTGTAGCGGGAAGAATATGGAGTTTGGCATCAGACTATCTTGGTTCAAATCCTATCATCTAAGGGGATGATATTGGGTAAATCCGTTAGCCTTATTGAGCTTTGGTTTCTTCATTTGCAAAATAAGAATGATGATAACTACCTTGCAGGGTTGCTCCAAAAGTTAAATGAGGTCAGTTGTGTTCATCTTTTAGTGCAGTACTTGGCAAACAGGGAATACTCAGGAAATGCTAGCCAGTATGCTCATCCTTCTGCCTCAGCCCCAGGTTCGCTTGTCTTTTTTTTTTTTCTCTTTATCTCTTCTCAGGATCTCAAAGAGAAGGGTAGGAGGAGTCAGGGTTCCCTTCTGGTGGGCCTGCTGGACCATGCTTCCCTCCCTATTCTGGACCTCCTTTCGGGCCCTGTGTATAGCTCAGCCCAGGCCCTTGAATCAACCACAAGATCACTATCTTTGCTCTGCCTCTGTTTAGAGTCAGGTAACACAGACCACAGCTGCCGCCACCTCCCCAGGCAGGATCATGCGAGTGAGACTTATCACCATAAGACTCTCCCACTTCATCCCTAACTCAGCAGAGATTCACAACATGGCTGGAAGCATTAAGCAGTGGTACTCGTTCACCCTGTTAAAAAGGTAGCCCAAAATCCTTCAGGATATTGAGGCTGGGAGGGATCCCCAAGATGCCTTGTCCTTTTGATTGTCCTCATGACTGTCTTTTTGCCCTTTTCTTTGCGCTTCTCATAGAGAATGTTTTGGAATGGATAGAGACAGAAGGGAAACTCATTCATAGAGAACCTGCCATGCACCAGGACCTTTCCATCCTAAGGTGGCTTATCTCTTTTCCTGGGCACACTACATCCAGCCCACCTGGGACTGGAGTACATGAGCATTGCTCTACAGAAGAAGAGGAGCTTCCACAACCCTCTGCCATCTTATCTTTGGTGACTTCTGGAACCACAGGGTCTGGAAGATCCAATTTTACACATTGCAGTATGCAGTATACTTTCACATTTCTCCTCTCATTTAGTTCTCATAGCAGCTTGAGAGGTGGGGATTCATAGCTCCATTTTTTTTCTTTTTCTTTTTTTTTTTCTTTTTGAGATGCAGTTTCATTCTTGATGCCCAGGCTGGAGTGCAGTGGTGCCATCTCAGTTTACTGCAACCTCTGCCTCCCAGGTTCAAGCAATTCTCCTGCCTCAGCCTCCTGAGTAGCTGGGATTACAGGCACCCACGACCATGCCCAGCTGATTTTTGCATTTTTAGTAGAGATGGGATTTCGACATGCCAGGCTAGTCTTGAACTCCTGACCTCGGGTGATCCTCCTGCCTCAGCCTCCCAAAGTGCTGGGATTACAGGCGTGAGCCACTGCTCCTGGCCCATATCTCCATTTTGCAAATGGATTGAACTGAGATTCCCATGGATTATTCAGTCAGTAAGCAGTGGATCCTTGGCATAAATCCCTAGTTTCGGGGCTCAAAGTTCACAGTCTCCATGAGGGCTCCATACTCTTGTTGTGTCTTTTCCTCTATCCTACCTAAGACAGGCATTCAGTCTATCTTGCTAGAACCTCTGTGACATGTAATCTCAGGAGGTGTAAAGGACAATAGAACATGGGTTCTTTCCTCAGGTGCCTAGTTGAAGGCATGAGATAAGCTTGCCTCCTTTGTACTTCCCCTCAAGACAGGATCTGGGAGCTCCATTCTCATAAAGATTTGTGTGTGTGGCACTGGTGGTGGTGCAATGTGGAGCTGGGGAAAAGAAGCCCATAAATCAGGCAGGCTGAGCTCAGTCCCAACTCTACAGCCACTGGCCTTGGGGAAATCACCCAAGTTCTCTTATCCCTAAAATGGAGACATTGATCATTTCACTTCCTCCTTCACAGGATTGTGGGGCAGATTTAGTGAGATGATACGTGTGAAAGCAATAGTAACTGCACACCACTGCACAAATGTAAGGGTTAGTGCTGCCTTCTGTCTGCTACCTGACCCATCTGATAAGCAGCATCAGAAAGAACCTGACACCTGCAGGTTATATCCCTCAAGTACATGGCCTGGTAATGCTCTGAAGGTGGAGAAAATACTTGCCAGGGACTTTTACAAGATCTTGGTCATTGTGCTAACAGTAAGGGAAACAACAGTTCAGACAGGACAGAGTACCTTGCAGACATCTTCACATAGCACTGGCTGGTTTGCTGTCTCTAAAAAATTTTTTAGCTTGTGAGAGTTTCAGGTTTGCTTTCATAAGTCAGCGTTAGGGAACTAAGCTAAAATCACAGAGCAGAAAAGATTTCAGAGCTCAAGTGTTCAGGTGGTGTTCTTTGGAACGCATTTGTTGTTAAGGCTGTTGCTCCTGCTTCCCTCCCTTCCAAATCCAGCCTCCCTATGGTCTCTCTCTCTCTCACATACTACAGAACCAAGATCAGCCTCTCTGGGCTGTGTAACAAAAACCATCTTTCTCTTGCTGGTCCATGACACACCCCTGCCAGTCTGGGAGCTATTACCTTTTCCAGATGTGGAATAATTACAGGGCTAATCACCCCTGGAGACTGCTGGGTCCCTTCTCTAAGGGTCTCCAGGTCCTTTCATTTAATCCTCACGACAGTCACTAACAATAAAGAAGAAAGTGGTAGATGCTGAGTGAGGAGCTAAGGTATTTGTCCAGAGACACAGCAAGCTGCATGTAATTCTGGCTCAAAATTCTTAGGTCTGCAAAAAAACTGAAAAATGTCTCTTGTCCCTCCCCCTACCTTCCTACAGGAAGGATTTTGTACAGAATAACATTGCAATTCCCAGGACAGCCCTTCATTCCTTCGCTACTTCTCTACAGATGTGGGGCCACCTACTCTCTCCCCATCCCATTTTCTCCATCACCGCCTCCTGCCTCCAAGCCTACCTTTCTGAAAGATGTTCTTGACACTGTCATTAAACAGCTGCCAGCAACACCTGCTGGCATTCTCTGTTGCAAAGATAACAACCCAACTTCAAAAAGAGAGAATACAAAACAAGAAAGGCTATGGGAGGTGTAGTTGTGGGTTTTGGTGTTATTGTGTTTTTTTTTCTGTTTATTTTTTGCCAAATTACATTTTGTACATTTCTCTGTTGATTCTCTTATTCCTTTGCATTTTCTATTCTGTATTTATGAACCCCCTCTTCCAACCCCCACTTTGAAAATCAAGAAAAGGAAACCTGTTTCAGGATTAAATATGGTGTCAACATGTAGCTAGGATCTGAATACCTCAAAGAAAAGTCACAGGGGTTGTCTCCACCTACTCAAGCCTTTAATGGTGAAGAAAGAAAGATGGATTAAAAAAAAGATGGAGGGGCCAGCATTTTCCTCCTACCCTCCTGGGCCTCCTTCCAACAAATGCTGATGCAAGGTGATGAAGATAGCGTTCTCAGAATCTGTGCCTAGTGATAACTCCCTCAGAAAGTCATGGGAATGCTTTCCCCACCTGTGCGTGTACACTGGTATTTCTTCGGTTCATCCAAGGAGTCATTGTAGGGAGGGCTACGTCTTGTCTGCTGCCCCAGTGGTTGCTAAGTCTTGACAGACACCACTTCTATCTGCCCTGCCCTCCTGCCCACCCACAGAGATGCGGCCCATTCTGAAACCACCAGCGCCTCTTCCTTGCCACACCTGTCTCTAAGTGCCACTGGATCCCACTGCACAGCTAATTCCCTTTTGCGACCAGCTGGAGGAACACAAAGCTTATTATTCTTTTAAGACAATAGCTCAAAAGCGATAGGCTTTTTTTTTCTTTTTTTTTTCTTTCAGAGACCAACAAGGAATAAAGGGGCAGCTTCAGGAAATCGAGTTGTGTTTTGTGTTGCCAGGGGGTTGGGGGCTGGCGAGGGCTGGAGGGGTTGGGTTACTGGAAGCAAGATTCAAGGGAGCTTTGCAGAGGTCAACCCCAAGCAGTGTTTGTGGGAACCATCAAACTGATGACTCTGCTGATTTTCTATAGTGTCATGGAAAAGGATTGTAGGGAATTCTTGCCAAGTCTTTAGAAGAAAAGATATATATAGCTAAAGACATGTATATTTATAGAGAGATATATGGATATATTTATGCCAGTCATGCCAATGAGCTCTGCAACGAGGAGGGGCCTCTAGAGAAGAGCAGGGCACTGGGATCTCCCTGCAGCATTTTCTGGCCCTTGGGAGAAGGAAATAAGAACATCATCGAAGGCACCTGAATCTGTGGCCTTAATCCCGAGGGGCCCCACCTCCTGGACTGAGAGGGCCTCCTTAACAAGGCCAAGCCAGGAGTTTTCCTTTGAACGGTTCAGTCAAATCCCTGCAGCCTAGAAGACACCTTAGAAGGAAATCTTTCTGGGAGTCTTTGATCCCTGAGGAACCTAATGTTCAGAGAAGCGTGTGAGAGGCAGGGATTCCCTATGGGCCAATGCCAGATGTAGGGAGGGGGCTGATGGGAGGGCTGAGCGCTCCATGCCTAAAAGAAGGGAAGAATGGCCCAAAATTCACTTTTGCTTCCACCTGTGGGCAAAAAGCTTAATTGGACTGTTGGGCTTGGAAGGGCCCAGACCCTGCTTTTAGAGGAACTGGGAGGATTGCCTATTTAGCTGGGACCATCTGTTGGCCCTCCGCTTAAGCCTGGGGGAACAGCTGAGGCTTACTGAGAAATTGGGCTAAAGATTCTTTCCAGAAATCTCCCTGGAACTGCATGAGGCGTGTGTGTGTGTATGTGTGTGTGTGTGTGTGTGTACTCTTTGTGATTTCTCTGCACCAGCGGATCTCTTGATGTGAGTGAAGCAGCACAGGCTCAAGGGTGAGCTGGGCGGGAGGCTTTGCTGGGTGTGCCCAATATCTGGCTTTAACATCTCTCATTCCATCTCCATCATGTCAACAACTTTCAAGATTGACTGAAGCATAACTGCTTGCCTCATCCCCAGCCTGTGTGCCCCTTCCATCCCTGCCTACACCCACCCCAGTAGAGGCCCTGGGGTGTGATGAGTAAGTCAGGCTAATGACACTACACCCACCTTATCTAGGGCTGGCCTTGGTATCCTTTCCTTGGTTTTTTTAAGCAGGGGGTGGAGATGGGAGGCAGAATATGATTGCAAAACCTGTTTGGCTGTAGCTACCACCTGAATTCCTCCTTTGCTAGAGACAGCCTCCCCCTTCCTCCCCAGGCAAGTTGAATTGCTCAGGACTGGCAAAGAGACTCAGAGTCTAAGAAAACCTTCAGGTTGGCAGAATAAACATTCTTACTCGTCCCTTCCCACCTCCCTGTCTCAACCCACCCCACATCTATCCTCAGGGCCAGTTAGCCCTCATTCCTAAGGAGCAGGCTATCATGTGAACATCTGGAGAAATCAAGAATGAAAGTTACACTTGAGTAAAAACTTCCTAGAACAGCACTGTCCAAGATAACATTCTGTGATGAGAAAAAACTTTTGTATTTGTGCTGTCCAATACAATAGCCATTAGCTACATGTGGCTATTGAGAGATGGACACATATTCATGTGCTGAAAAGCTGAATTTCTTATTTTATCTAATTTTAATTAATATAAGCATACATAGCTACCTGTGGCTAGTGGCTGTTATACTGGATGGTGCAGTTCCAGAATATGAAGTAGAAATAACTTAGAAGTCTAGGGCACCATGAAATCCTAAAGGAATAGTCTCCATCTCTCAGTCCCAGTTGAAAAGGGGACAGTTTTGTAAGATGCTACAGTGCAATTTCTTTTTCATCTGCCCAGAATAAACCAAATTCCCAGCTTAAAGCATCAGACAGGCCTCTCTTGGTGATCTGTTTCCCAGGTGAAAGAAACTAAGGGGTGGATAAGCAGGAGTGGGGCCCCGCACCGCCCCCCACCCCCTGGCACCTGGCTCTGGCTTCTCGTCCACAGCAGGGACCCCAGCGGGGACGCCGTGCAGAATGGTGCTGCAACTGCGGACATCTGGTTTTCCTCCCGTCTTTGCCCCTTCATTTCTTTTCTGTCAGCAACGACTCCTGGCTGTGGATGGTCAGCGGAGTCAACGAGGCCCTGCAGACCTCCTTTCCGGCGGCTCCCTCTACTCCCCAGTCCCCTGCTGAGGAAGTTAAGGGGGAAAGTGAAAAAAAGAGACAGGAAGGCAGAGTGAGGGTGAAATGAAATGTTAGTGACATTCAAGAAAGTGACTTCGTGGGGCTCTCACTGCCCTCCCTCCAGATTCAGGATGAACCTTGTCTGGTTTATAAGCCGTCAGTGGCTTCTCCTGTCTGAGTGGCCAAACTCTTGTGCCCCCACCCTCCATGGCTCACAGCAACACATGTGCCTCCTCCTATATCATGGCAGGTCCATCTGTGACCTTTGTTCTTCTGACCTCTCCCCTAGACGAGGGGGGAGTGCCAGAAGAACTTTCCCTCCCTATCCCAGACTGAATACATTCAACCTGCCTCTCTGTACAGCCTTCCCCAGTCCCTGTGGGTAAACAGGAGGAAGAGAGGAAAGGCTGTCTTTCTCGAGGAGGTTGGCAGCCCCAGCTAGATTCCACATGGGAAGAAGTTGTTCCTTTTTCTGATCTTGGCTCCTTGGCTTTTACTGTCCCCCACCCCTAGCCAGGGATGTGACCACCCTGTGAAGCTGCATTAATTCACCGGGTTACTCAGCAGCCAGATTCTCTTCCGGGAAAGGCTGAGCTGCCCATCCTAGGAACGGGCTAGAACCCAGCAGTGCTGGATGCAAACTCCCCACACAGCTCTGCCCAGCTGAAAGGCTGCTCTTCAAATCCCTTTTCTTACTCAGAACTGCAGAGGAAAGCCGGAGAGCCCTTGTTTTGCTACAAAACAGCAGAGTGATGGCAAATACGCCTCAGTTTGCCTATCTGCAAAATGAGGAGACGGCCTCATAAGGCCCTTCCAGAGCTCCATTCCATGAGTGCAGTGTCCCAACATCGCCACTTGTGTGGGCAGAGCAGAATGCTTTCAGTAGCTATGGAACTGCCATAAAATTTTCTTGCAGTTTTTTGGTGGTTCTGATTTCTTTTTCTTTTCTTTTTCTTTTTTTTTTTTTTTGAGACAAAGTATCTATCACCCAGGCTGGAGTGCAGTGGCACGATCTGAACTCGCCGCAACCTCTGCCTCCCAGGTGCAAGCAATTCTCCTGCCTCAGCCTCCTGAGTAGCTGGGATTACAGGCAGGTGCCACCACACCTGGCTAATTGTTGTATTTTTAGTAGAGATAGGGTTTCACCATGTTGGTCAGGCTGGTCTTGAACTCCTGACCTCATGATCCACCCGCCTCAGCCTCCCGAAGTGCTGGGATTACAGGCATGAACCACCACATCCGGCCTCTGATTTCTTAAGGAAGAGAGACGAGCCCATTGCTTATCTCCTTCTACTGGTTTGATTCATTTTGTTTCGAGTTCTAAGCTCTGGAGCTGAGCTGAGCTGAGCTAGACTGAACAGACCATGGTGGAAGAGATGGGAGAGGTACTAAGTCAATTTGTCTTTGTGTGTAAAGCAGCTAGAGCAGGGAGGAGTTGAAATGAGATAATAGAAAGAACTTCCTAAATGGGACAGGGTCTCAGGGGAGTGTATGTAACATTTCCTTTCCTAGCAAAATTTCAAAATAAGAAAGTTGGAGAACATTTGCCTCCCAGAGCTATTTTTCAGGACATGATTTAAAATTACAGCTTCTCCTATCTCTCTGCATTCCACCACTTCCCATCCCTGGACCCCATCCCTCCCTTCACAGTGAACTCCGGCCCACAAGGGCCTGGTCTACAGATGGCGGAAAGAGGTGGGCGGTTTTGCCAGAGAGCAGGGGCGAGATTCCCTCCCAGCCCCTCTCTGACTTCTGACCTCTGCACCTTTCTTGCTCATGATCCCTAAATTACTGAGCTGTCTAACCCTCTCTAGGGAGGAGGGAAGCAAACAGGGCTGACGGGAGGTGGAGCAGAGAAAGTATGAGGTGGAGGTCAGGGGTCTTTTCACAGTGTGTTTTGGCAAAGGAAGCCTGTGGAGCTGCCAGTGGGATTGGACTTTCATCTCCTGAGCTGGCCCCCTCACTGGGAAAGCAAAAGCTGTCACTGGAGCTGTGATTTGGAGCATGTGCTCTGGGGAACTGGGTTGCACCCCTCAGGGTCTGGCCCCCTGAAGGAAAGACCAGAGAACAGACAG
Source organism: Colobus angolensis palliatus (assembly GCF_000951035.1). Lineage (NCBI taxonomy): Eukaryota > Metazoa > Chordata > Mammalia > Primates > Cercopithecidae > Colobus > Colobus angolensis. The sequence continues at coordinate 5,163,149 of NW_012110920.1, read as the reverse complement.
GGCCTTCCCTGCACCCTCCTGCCACCATCCTCCTCAGCCTTAGGAGGCGACAGCAGTGCCTGGGAAGGGGCTTGCTCAGAAGGAAAAGGCTTGGTCTGGCCTGCCTGGGTTGGGAAGTGGTGGATGGGATGGTCCTCAGGGAACCAGACAGCATGAAGCTTCTCTGATGCTTCTTATAGCCCTCAGTGTGTTCCAATCACTCCAGAGAACCTCCCACATGCATTTGTCTCCCAGCCCAGCAAATTAAAATCTGAAAGGAAGGAAGAGGTCACAGGCTCAGAGCCTGGACACTAGAGGTTTCTCGCTGGGTGAGCATGAGAAGGCTTGGAAGGCTGGAGTTTGGGGTCACAGAGGAGCCAGGCTCCACCATCCCCTCTCAAACTTGGGCAGGGGGAGACCCCAGAAGCTTGACATGGCCAGGGCCAATAGCGGTTCCTCCCTTTCCCTCCTACCCCCATTTCCCTCATCACAGTCTTTTTTTACCCCTCCTGGGGTATCTTCCATCTCAATTCCCCTCGATCGCTTTAAGGTGTGGGGCAATGGCAGCGAATACTCACGAGGGGCAGAAACTTCAGACAAAATCTCTGAAGACTCACCCGTGTCTCCACACTTCTTCCACCCCTTGCTAGCTGTGTTAAGTTAACCACTGTGACTCCCAGTTTCCTCATCTGTCAAACGGTGTAAATAATAGTGCCTTTCTAGGATGGATGTCAGTGTTGTTTGGATTCAACATAAAGCAGATTCAGAGGGTGTAACACAGTGCCTGATACATGCAGGTTAAGCATGAGCTCTTGTGTTTTTGTTTCCCAGGTTTCTTCTCTGTTGGTGGCTCTTTAACGAATAGCAACAGTCCATACCCAGACAGCCACAGCCACAGCCACAGCCACTGCCACTGCCACAGCCAAGGCTCAGGCTATGTGATGAACTGTTTTCTCTGTCTTCTGCCCCTGCTCCCAGCCATTCCGGCAGAGGCGCCCACTCAGGCCTCCCACTGGAGCCCCTCTCCCACCGCTTGAATGCAGAGGCGTTTCTTCTGCTGACAGCCTGAAGACAGGCCATTTTTCTTCTCCTCCCATATAATGGCCTTTACTCCCCTACCACTCCACCCCCCCTTTCCCAGCCTTAATGACTTTAACATACACACAGTTCTTTAAAAAAAAAAAAAAAAATACAAGCCCCCAGTGAGCTGCTCTAAACCGCCTGTTGTGGAGGAGAAACAACCCAAGCACATGTTCACAAGTCACTGCATGTGATGACAGGGGGCCTTGTGCTAATTTCCTCGCGTTTGAAGCCCCAGGGTGGGGGCGGGGCGGGAGGCAGCCAGAGGAGAGAGACCCAGGGCTTGGGTATTTGCTTGTTCCTTTGATCCTCCTAGAAAATGCTGTAGCATTTAGGGAAGTATTTCATCCTGGGAAATCTTGAAGAAGCATAAGAAAGATGCCTTTAGGCAGGGGTTAGGGGGTGGCAGGGGATACTGTAGAAGGAGGATGCTACCAGATGACCTTTTCTCTCCTTGAGATTCTGAATCCCTACTCTGGCTTCCCTGGGCAGTGGGAGAGAGGACAGGATCTCCAAGGGGAGGCTCCAGCTCAAGGTATTTATGGATTTGCTGAAGCCTCCTACCCTAACACTCACACAGTTTCTGCCTCCAGTTTCTCTTTGTGGCTTATCTGAGAGAGGCTAATAGAGCCTCCGGGGCCCTCATCTGCCCCCGCTGTGGATAGCATCTAGGATAAGCCTCTTCCTCTGATCTTGACCTCTAGGACTGATGTGTAGTCTATGAACCAAGGGATGGTCTGGTGGGGGAGTAAGGGAGTGAGTGCTGCCTGCCTCTTGGCAGACCATTGTGCCAGGAGGGAGGAGGTGCCTGACCACAGGCAGGTCCGGCAGAAGGGAGAGAGGACAAAGAGCCAAGAGCCCCGGTTGCACCCCCTAGCATGGAAATGGAGCTGGCTGGGAGCCAGGTTTTCCTCTAAATCAGAAGCAAATGCACCAAAGCTGCAACCTTACCCCTTGACCGAGGACGGGAAAGTGCCTGTCTGACCTCAAGTTATTGGTGCTATTATCATCATTATTGGTAATATCACCATCATCATCCTGTAATTTACCAGCTTCAATGGCGAGGACGCTTAGGCCTCCTCTGGGCTTTCATGTTAAGAGAAAATGAGTTGTGGCAGCCTCCCCGCCTCTCTCCTCCCCATAACCACCCACAGGGCCTCTGCCCCTGTCCTCATCACCAGGGACTCTCCGTAGCCCAGGCCCAGCATGCTGTCGTGCTTGTGGGGATGCCGTGTGTCAGGGCTTACATGCTAGGGCAACGGGGAAGGCCCCTTTGCATGGTAGCACGTGTCCCTCCTCTTTAAACCAAGAAAAAGACTTTAACCCACACCCTAAACTAGTGGTTCTCAAACTTAAGCTTGCATCCGAATCACCTGCAGAACTTATTAAAATGCGGATCACTGGGTCCTACTCCCAGTGTTTCTGATGTAATGGATCTGAGATGCAGCCTGAGAATTTGCATTTCCCAAATGCTGATTTTGCAAGTTCCCAGTTGATGTTGATGCTATTGATCTGAGTACTACATTTTGCAAACCACTGCCCTAAGGGTGAGTTATTGGAACTCCCCTTCTCCTCGCATCCTCCTGGAGACAGGTGTTTACATTTTCCCCTCATTCGATACCTTCCAAATTGGGTTCCCAACAGGGAGGCCAAGGGCCCAGGTGCAGTGTGAGTGCTGCTAGCTCTCACACATAGGAACCCCTTGGAGAGAAGGCAGAGGCAGGCAACACCGCCACCCCTACCCCTGAAGATTTATTCTTTCATTTGGTATTTCAGGCCTTCCTCAAGGGGGTGCTGGGGCCAGCCTGACTCATTGTGTAAACCCTTTTTAGGAACACTGGGCCGCAGCCAAGCTCTCCTCCCTCAGTTAGGCCCACCCTCATTCTTCCCCACCTGTTCCTCTAGCTGAGCTTCAGGCTCAGCAGAAAGTGACAATGTCCCTGTGCACACTCTCCCCACGCCCAGTAGGGAACAGGCACCTGGCTGCACATTGTGTACATTAATTTTCAAAGCAAGGCTTCTCATAACTCTTTGCCATAGCTTTCTCCTCTCCTCTGCTCCAAAGAGCTCAGGAATTCCGCAAAAACAGTGCCATGGGAGCATGACCTTTGCTCTTTTTTTTCTCCTCTCGGTAGGATAAAGAGGAAAGAAGGTAGGAATGAACACTTATTATGCTCCTATGGAATGACAGAGGCTGTGCTAAATGCATTGCACATCATCTTCTATTACCAGGAGTGTTTTCTGCCTAATGTTTGTTCAAGTCCTCAGGGTAAGCCCCCTGTTTTGCAATAAGAGGTTTGAAATCTCCAGGTATACACTATACACAGATAACAAGAGATGGGCAAAGTCTAGTCCAGTGATTCTCAAACATGAGAGTGCATCAGAATCACCTGACTGCTTGTTAAAACACAAATTGCTGGGTCCCACCCCCAGAGTTTCTGATTCATTAGTACTGGGCTGGGGCAGGGCCCAAGAATTTGCATTCCTAACAAGTTCTTAGGTGGGGCAGATGCTTCCACTCTGGGGACCATGGGTTGAGAATCACTTATCTAGTTCTACAGCCCATTGGTTAGACTTTTGCTGGCTGTTATTTTATGTTTAACTCATCAGAACTGTATTTCCACCTCTAGACCACATTGTACTCTTTCTAAGGTCCCTTGAGGTCACTAAGGAAAAATGTGATCAGCTTGCTAATTCCATGTCGTTTATTCATTTATTCAAAAGATAATAATCATTATAGTAAACACTCATTTAGTGCTTACTAAGTGCCACTGTCCTAGAGCTTTGCATGTATTAACTCTTTTAATCCTCATAAATAATCCTGAGGTATCTGTAATTATTATCCCCATTTACAAATAAAGCAACAGAGATATAGAGATGTGAAGGTTACATAGCCGATCAGAGGTGGAGCAGGGATTCAAACCAGGCAGTCTAGTTCCAGAATTTGTTTTGCTAATCAGTCCTCTGCATGGTGAGCATCTGTTTTGAGTTAGGCACTATGCTGGATTCTGAATGCATCAGGTAGGAGAAATGCAAAAAGGTGAATAAGTCACAGCCTTTCCTTTAACAATTAACAGTGTTTAACAGTTACAGCCTTTCTTTGTATGAACAATTGGAACATCATAGAATAGTACCAAGACAGAAATCTGTATCCAGTGCTGAGGCCCTAAAGCAGGCAGAATGAATAACTAGGTCTGGGAGAGTCGGCAAAGGCACCAAAGAAAAGTGTGCGTGGAGCTTGGTTTGCAATGCAAGGAGTTTTGAGTTGTGAAAGAGGCAAAAGGCCATTCCCCAGCAGCAGCCAAAGCAGTCTGTGCAAAGGCACTGTGGTGAACTGGGCACAGCAGGTTCAGGGGACTGTGAGTGGTTCAGTGCTAGAGGAGCCCAGGACTCAAGGAGGGAGGGAGTAGGGCAGAAAGGAAAAGCAGCTGACAGGCAGGCTATGGCTACCTTGTCAGCACTCAAGAGTTTGGACTTTGGTTATCAAGGGGAAACCATTTAAGGTCTTTGGAGCAAGCGAGGGACGTAATCAGATGTGTCATTTTGAAAGATAACTCCAGGTTTTAGCTTTTAGTTCAGCATGGGCTACATGAACAGACACAGCAGGAGCTGGCCTTCCCTCGCATCCTCAGTCACTTACGTCTCCCTGGGTAAAATCACCCTCTTTCCCTGGCACTTTCTGTCTACCTGGACAGCATCCCCTTATTGTCTGTTTCTCACTGTGGGACTTTTTCTAGTTGATCTTTTCCCTTTTTCTCAAGGCTTTTCCAACCTGTACCCACCTAACTCTGACCTTGTCACTCATTAATTTTGCATCCTATTTTTCATGACCCCAAGATATCTGTAGCAATGTTGTTTGTAGCCTAGAAACCCATGCTTAGGTTGGCCATGGCTCCTTGCTCTGGTAGGTAAGGGCAGATGTGGATTCATGCATAATTTGAGGAGTAAAGAAGGGGCGACAGCCTCTTCCTACCCATGCCCATGGAAATGAATGAGTCTAGAGTTAGTTGCAGGCCACTGGGACCCCTCTGCAGTGCTTACCTGTCTCACTCAGCTCTTGTCATCTCATTGGAAAGGCTGATGGGAACCAGTACTAGAAGCGCCATCCCAGGACCTTTATTTTTTCATCTGTGAAATGGCAACAATTCCTTACCTGTTTATTCCATAGTTATTGTGACCTTAACTCAAACCTGACTTTGAAAGCCTATTGTAAACTGTAAAGCACCAGACAACTATGAGAGAGAAGAAGGGTACGTAAGGCTGGTTGGTTCCAACAGAAACAGAATTGAGCCATCCATCAATTCACTTCAGACAAAACCCCAAGATACCACGCAATGGGAAGCCAGCCAGGGTCCAACCCTATAACCATCCCAGTGAGTCCCTAGGCACCTTTTAACTATGTTTTGAACCATACTGTCCTCTGTCTCTGGCTGTTAGGTTTTCTTAGGCACTCTCTTAGGAGGACTGCCTTTCTCCAGCCTGACCTCTGCCCACCAGGGCTTCAGGTTGTTGCTCCCAGCCCCCTCTGGGGCTATGGATGACCTTTCCAGATTTCCAGCCCATTCCCCTGGGGAGCAGTGATTCCTATTATAGAGACAGCTGGCCCCAGGACTCCAGCTCAGGCTTCTCAACAAAGGACTGGACCAAGAAAGAGAACATAGTTGCAATCAGACTGCCTAGCCTGTCACAGGACACAAGCATAGTTTAGTCTCCTCTACCCCTATAGGATCCTTTGGAGGCTGTTTTACATTCTTCCTCTTCCTCCAGGCCAGGTAGCTTCTATCTCTTCTTACTTTAATGCTGGAGCCTTTGTGTCTTTGTTCAGAGGACGCACCAGCCCTGGAGGGATACAGTGGGGGAACAAGAAGGGACCTCCCCCGGGAAGGAAGGACTCTTGCCAAGTGACTGGCTGTATTCCATACTGGAGGCCACATTTCACTGTTGGGTACTCAGCTAGGATGGGTGGACCCAGTTGGAATGTAGGAAGACTCACACTTTGTTCTTATCACATCCCTGCCCTCTTCCCCTCCACCCTTCAGCTTTCTTTCTCATCCTCCCTTAGTGGGGCTCCCGAGTGCTCTTCAGGTACAGGGTCTCCAGGTGTTCCAGTTCACTCATCATATACCTTTTCCCCCAAAAAGATTCCCAGCAGGATCAGCCAGTCTGCTCACTGCTGTTGAGTTCTGGGTACGGGAGCTCCCACAGAGCTGCTAGTGTGCAAAGTCCCAAAAACAGCTGGCTCCCAGCTGTCCCAGCTCCCCCAAAGGCAGCAAATGGCCAGGGCTGGACAGAGAGTTCCCAGCACCAGGGAGGTATCAGATCAGCATGGGCCAAATCCAATTTCCCTTGCATTCCAGAGGCATTGAGGGAGACCAGGAAACACCAGCTCATTTCCTCAGGGAATTTCTCTTGTATCCACCACTGTTGTCACTTTGCAGTCGTGAACTTGAGGATATACAGGTGGGTGGACACATGAGGAGGAAAGAAGGCCTAAGGGCTAGTGTGGAGCAGGGGGTGCATTGTGGGGTTTGAGTTTCAGAACTATAAGCAGAGGAACTGGGCTGGGCCTTGAGCAGAAGTGCCTGGTGACCCCTGTGGCCCTGGTGCATGGACCAGCCTATAGGGGGCATGGGAGCTCCTCAGCCTTCCCACTCTGATGGCTTAGGTCAGCAGCCTTCACCTGCCTCTTCTGCCCTTCCCGCTCTCCTCCCCTCACTTTGTCTTCTACCCCTCCTGCACACCTCCAGCCCGCCTCCTCCATATGGTCTCCACATCTGGCTGAGGACCATCTAGAGAGTTTTACAATGCCTTCTTCACTCTCTCCACAGCCCTTACCTCCTCCCACCCCCACCCGCAGCATCTCCTTCTGACACTGCCTTCTGTGTTCCTCCCTGCCTCCCCCAGGTGCCTCTGCAAGAATAGAACAAGCAGGCAGGCTTTCCAAAGAGTTAGCCCTTCTCTCTCCAGCCCCCAACCCTACACACAACTGTTGGCTGCCAGGCCTTAGCAAGTAAGTCCCCGCTCCTCTCTTTCCCATATTCGAAGCTCCTCACTGACAGGAGCTGAGGTCTGCCAGTGGGCAGGACCCCTCCATGACCAGGCAAGTGGCCTAGACACATTTGCAAAACCCAGTCACATCATGACTCAGAGATTCTGCCTCTGATCCAAATACCCTTCTCAGAGGGGACTTGGCACAAAGCAGAAAACCCACATATTCCAACTTCTCTTTTTTTCAAAGCGCTATCTCAGTGGGCTCCTAATTCTGTCTCCAGCATATGTGCTTCTGTGTGAGTGGGGGTGCTCACATGCACCACATCTCAGCATCCTGGTACCCGCGTGGCATTCCCAGGAGGGACAGAGGAAATGAAAGTCGAGCAAGCAGCAGCAGATGTTGCTGGAGTTCTTCTTCCTGGCTTGGTGCTGCTCATCCTTCTGCAGGTCAGGCTGGTAATGAGAGGATTAATTTTAGTTCCTCTCCTTCTTGGCCCCAATATGGCTGGCTAATGCTAGTTCAGCTGATAACATTTTCATTGGCAAATCCTCCACCCACCCTTGAGACAGGCTCAGCATGCACAGCCCCAAAACCAGATCTGCTGGGAACAGGAGCCTTGGCCCTTATTCTTGGACAGATGTGACAGCTTGGTAGCAAATAACCGATCCTTTGTCCCCTTGCTGGTAGAGTGGAAAGAACACTGGACTGGACTACAGGTGAATCCTGCTTGGCCGTGTGCTAGCTGTGTGATCCTGAGAACTTCACTTGGATTCTCTGAGCTCCAATTTTCTCAGTTCTTAATGAACATAATAACATGGGATGCACAGGGCTTGTTGTGAGGATTAAATAAGATAATATATTCATATGTAGTAAGCGCTCAGGAAATGCTAGATTAAGTCTGAAATCTAAACCGGGCTCACAGTGCAGGAAAATAGAACTGCAGACTTTTTAAGAGACCTTCAAAGACTCACTAATCCAACATCCTTGATGTAGCAGTAAAGGCATTAATACTAGTGGCTGTAATACTAATAATCACATATGATGTTTTCTGTTCCATCTACTGTTCCAAGTACTTTTATATATATATATATATATGTATGTATATATGTATATATACTCTTAACCTTGCACCAACAGGATTCGAAATGAGGAAATTTTACAAATGAGGGCATTTGGCTTATAGAGGCTGAGAGCCTTGCTCTCGTTAGTGGTAAAGCCAGGAGTCCAATCTGGCAATACTGGTTGTAGATTTTGCTCTTAATCACTACCCAACACCGCCTCTCAGACGTGCCAGTGAGGCAGTTCCAGCCTAGAGGGCATAACTTGCTCACAGTCACCTCGCTCTTAATCTTCTCCCTCTTAGGCGTGGGCTCTTTTGGTGACGTTGAGCTGATTAGTTATATTCCTTGGGAGCTGCTAGAAGGACCTGTTTTCTGTAGCCAGCCAGCCCTCCCCAGAGTATCCCAGTTACCCCTTTCTTCTCTAATGCTGCCTGAAAGTGTCCCCTGAACACAAAAAACAGCTTCGTGCAGGCTCCTGCAGACACTCGGGTAAGGCCTGAGCACTGTCAGCCCTGTCTTCTGCCAAGATGGATAGTACTATCGAAGGACATGATGAGATCAGCTCCCTCAGCCCTCCAGAATCTGTTAGAAAGAGAAGGTAGCTTCCTTGGGATAGTTGCCACCCAAGAACTCAGAAGCCAAGCTTTCCAGCGGTGAGATAAGTGTCAGGGCATGTGCTCAGCTCAGCCTGCCCAGAGCTGAAATCAGACCCTTGTGACCCCGAGGTGTCATCTGCGGATGTGGGCAGTGCTGTGGGCACAACTAGCAGGCAGAGGAAATGGAAGAGGAGGGGGCAGCGATAACTTGGAAGTACTTAGGAATTGTTTCTAAAAGCAATGTCAGAGTAGAGACCTAGAAACTGAAGGAAGAACTGAACACATTTTTCAGAAAGCAAAATCCAGGGATCCCTGGCCTTTCACAATATGACCCCACCAACCTTTCCAATTCCACAGTACTTCCTCCAACCCAAAACATTACCTCTGCAAATAGCAGAGCCCTAAACAGTGGTTTTCGCACAGGTCTGCAAACAATATGTGCATCTTTCCCTCGGAGCCACTCTTCAGGCTGCTATTATGTTGGTGCAAAAGTCATTGTGGTTTTTGCCTGTTTTCCCCCAGCTCTCTATTTTGACACTGCTTTGCACTTATCTCACTGCACAACATTGGTGCAGAAGTAATTGTGGGTTTTGACTTTTTTTTTTTTTTAATGGCAAAACCCACAATTACTTCTGCACCAATCTAATAACTGCTAAGATGTACTGAGCGCCTACTATGTGCCCCAGGCACTATGCATCATGTGCATTTTCTTAAATTAATCCTCACCACATAATCCTATTAAGGTAGGAGCTATTATTATCATCTTAAAAAAAAATACTTTCTTTTTGTACAGGGTCTCACTGTCACCCAGGCTGGAATGCAGTGACGCAATCATGGGTCACTGCAGCCTAGATCTCGTGGGCTCAAGCGCTCCTCTTACCTCAGCTTCCCAAGTAGCTGGGACTAGAGGCACATGCCACATCATGCCTGGCTAACTTTAAAAATGTATTTATTGTAGAAATAGGATCTCACTCTGTTACCCAGACTGGTGTCAAACTCCTGGCCTCAAGCCATCCTCCCGCCTTGGCCTCCCAAAGTGTTGGGATGAGGCGTGAGCCATCTTGCCAGGCCTATTACCAACATTTAATAGTTAAAGAGATCAAAGGTTAGCAAGTAGGTTATGTAACTTAGGCAAGTTTCTTAAACTCCTAGTGCCCCCATTTTCCTTCTGCTACAATGGGGGACTAAGAATTTTATTTTGAGGATTAAATGTATTTTGAGAATTAAATGACAGAGTACATATCAAACCTTTAAAATGTATCTGGGCTATAGTAAGCATTTAGTGAAAGTTAACTGTTATTATTATCATTACTGCATTAACCATCTCCTCTGATTGAAAGTACCCCAGCCCTTCCCCAGCATGCTCAAATCTTACTAGTCCTTCAGATTCAAGCAGTGACAGTGCCAACATGGCACCCTGCACTACCACCACACTGCTCTTCTTTGATAAGGACAACTTGCCTCTTCCCAAGTCTGTCAAATCCTAAGGAGGCTTACCTACTTACCTTTAATCTATGTCCCCTGGTTCAGATTGCAGCCCATCACAAGATGGTACCGCTCGTTACAGCCTGTGTTGGGAATAACACCCCCTCCAGGAAGTCTTTCTTCCTCAGCCCCCATTGATATCCCTGAATTCCTGCAAGACCATCCTCTATAATACTCAGCGTTTGCTCACTGGCATTACTTCTTGTTATTTTTCTTCCTCTGTCTTGCCCTCTTCAATGGATTGTAGGATTCTTGAGAGCAAGGACTGTATTTTATTTTATTTCTGTTTATACTGCCAGGATATTTATCACTCCGGAGGCACTTAAACCACTTGTTGGTTCATGCATCAACCAATAATGGTTAATTGTTCATTAAAAACAATGTAGATTATAGGGTAAAAGGCGATTTTTGACAGTACTTATTCCTACTTCAAAGGCCAGAATAACACTGGGGTCATGAAATCATACCATGAAACCTATTGGGCTTTGATCACATCAGATTCATTCCATTTTCTTGTGCTTGGTTGAACTAGCCCCTTATGAACATGCCCACAGACAGCTCTTGCCTGCTAGCCAGGCTCATGCCCCGGCTCTGGCAGGCATCCAGCCCCACAGGGCCTCCTGCTCCCCTGCCTCTGTGGGTGGCTGTGCCTCTCCTCCTGGCCATGGTTCAGATCCACCCACCCCTGCTTCCCCCTGCCTGTCAATCACCAGTCTCTGGAGATGGTCCCCAAGGCCCATGCTAGTTCTCCCCAGCCTCCAGTCACAAATGACTGCTTCAAGGCAGGCTGGTCTTTGTTTAATGCTCCTTTCATTTGACTTTGGGCTAAAGAGGAAGATAAATGACACTCTGTCTCTTTAAGGTAAAAGAGAGGCATTAAAAAAGGCCTGTTTTTTTGCCTTTTAAGAAAAAAATCCTCCAAGTTATTAGGGGAAAGAAAATCATTTGACTTAAGCAGCCTCTGGCAGTCTGGTGATGCTGAGAACAATATACCTGTCAGCATCTATCAGGTTTGGAAAACAAAGCCATCTGCATATGGGGAAATGAAGGGGGGCTGGGGAGTGAGAAGAGGTGGTGAATATCTAATGAGGGATGCACAGAGCACCCCACTCCTAGCTGGGAAAGTTCTGGGAGATCCTGATGTCTGTGGTTGTCAGCGACTAGAAAAGTCTAGACATTTAGGGAGGGAGCATTAAGTCTGGACTTTCAGATTTTTTCTTAATAGTCAATACAGATTTTAGAGTTCATCCAACCTAAGCCATCTTTTTTTTTTTTTTTCTTTTTGTAAACTCAAGACTGTAGAAGAGAAGTGACTTGCCCAAGGCTATACTTGATTTGCGCCATAATCAGGGCTAGAATCCGGGTTCCCTGGCTTTCTGGGTTTGGTTATCCTGTCTGCTGACAGAAGCCCCTTTTCTCACCTGTTGAACACGCTGTTTCTTGTCTTCTTCCTGTCCCCCAAATTCTGCCCCAATCTTTCTTTCGTTCCAGAATCTCTCTCTGTGGACCCCAATGTGACTTTCCAATCCGAGTCTTCTGACTTCCTGGTGCTCCAGCCCTTTGTCCACTTGCCCACCAGGCATATCTTCTAGGACAGGGGCTCTGTTTATTCCCAAACAGGTCCATGTACACTCAAAATAGACTTTTGGGTGCAGCAGTAACTTGCTCCGGGGCTAGGTCCCAGCAACATCAAGTCTGCCATGGAAGACAGAGAAATATCCGTGACGAGTTAAAGTTCTGCCCACAGACAAGGCTGATGGTCCAGACTTGTTGATCGTGTGTGACCTGTCTGAACTCTCCTGTGTCTTGTCATCACTCCGTTAAACTGCACTTGTTTGTCAGTTTTTGAATGTGTGCCCTGTCTGCATCTGCAGTGTGCGCCCTGTCAACTCCTGCCTGACCTTGACTCCCAAAGGTCAGTCTCAGAGCCTCTTTTTCCCTTGAGCTCTCTCTGGGGCACATGGAGGAGCTCAGTGCGGGGAGGAGTCTGCCGTTACCCCAGCCCAGCTGTTTCATGCTCAATAACTTGGTCTGAGAGCATCCACAGGCCAGAGTGAGGACAATCAAGACCCTCTCTAGGGAGTTCATGACAAAGAGTGCAAGCCAGGTGGGTGATCAGCTTGGCCTTATAGAAAACCATTGAAGGGCAGGGTATCTTTTGAAATGAATATGGGGGTGGAATTGAGAGTCCATGATCCTGGAGGAGCCTGGTATTCTGACTCCCAGAGGTCCTGCTTCTTGTGCCTGCTGAGAAGTCCTGTTTCTCTGGCCTCATGTCCTGGTTGAAATTGGGTCTCATTGAGGTAGCATGACCTGGCCACAAATGGCTCATTAGAACTGTGTTGAGCCATCATTCTCTCAGGAGCAGTACCTCTCATTCTTAAAACACACACACACACACACACACACACACTTTATCTTCTTTTTGTCTTTATTTTCCCTTTTAAAGACTCCTAGTCTCTTAGGGCCTGCTGAAAGCAGCAGATAGAACCTTTGAGTCAGACACCTGAGTTTATATCCCAGGCTAGCTGTGTGCCTTGGGCAAGGCACTTACTCTCTAAGCCTATTTGTTCTTCTGCAAAGTGGGGGCAATAGACTTCCCCACATGACGTTATTATATGAATTGAATAAGAGATGGAATATCATTCATTTATTCAGTAAATATTTCCTGAGCACCTCCTATGTGTTGGTCACTCTCCTAGATGTTAGGGATATATCAGTGAACAAAACAGATCAGCACCTATTGCATTCTAGTGCCCTATTTTAAATTGGAATGTGTGTGTTTTAACTGAAATCTGAGGGAAGGATTTACATCCTTATACTCCATTCCTTATCTCTGGACAGAATACCTCTACTTGCTATCCAGATGTGGCTACATGTGAAGAGGAGAAAAGAGAGGGAGAGAAACATGAACATTTAAGGAGGACGACTTCTCCTAAATTACACCTTTTAGTCCACACCGATGGTGTAGGTGTCACTGTCCCTACTTTTCATATAAGTAGATGAAAGCCCCAGAAGCTTACAGAACTTGCCCAAGGTTTCACAGCCCATGAGTAGCAAAAGCAGGATTTGAACCACAGCCTTCTGACTCTAAAGACCTGCCTTTGGATTCCATCAAGTTGCTCCACATAGCACATTCACTTTGTCACTCATCTCAGTATTAATAACTCTGGTCCCCCAAGCCAGAGAGCAATTCTGTGATGGATTTGGGTGGGGTGGGGTGGGGAGTGGCAAATGGGGGGCCAGCACGCAGGTGCTTGTGTTTGTGTCTGCTGAGTCTGTGTATGTGTGTGGGGTTTCAACGACAGGGATCTCAGTAGGGAATTGGTATTTGGGCTGCTAAATAACCACAATTTGTATTAAGCAGAAACACAGTCATTATGCACCACGTGCGGGCTGCTGCTGCTCACTCACATTAGGGAAGAGCACAGCTGATGGCACTTTGGCCTGTGGTCTGGTGAAAAGCTTCCACCAGGGGTCCTGAGATGGCCTTCTGGGGACAGGATATTGGGAGGAGGTGGTAGGAAGTAAGAAGAGCAGGGCGCTAGGGCATATGCACCTCAATTTCAGGAGACGTGCTCCTCGCCTCCTGCCCCTATGGGCCTCTCATCCGTAAGGCCATTCTGGTTCTCATTAACACAAGTAAATACGCATCCCAGCACTGGGCAGGGGACACATGTGTTGATATTTAATTATATAGTATGCGCTGAGCATATTATGGCTCCTCCAGGGAATGGCAGCTGCAGACAATGAGGTGCAATGGAGTACATTCAAAACTACTTAGTTAATTGATGCATTAGCGGCCCACTTTGCTGTGAGGGGCGTGTGGGAGAGAGGGCAGAGATTTTCCTAGTGTTCTTTTCTCCCTTCCTGTTCCTCTCTTCCTCTCAGCCTTTTCTTCCAGAAACTATAAAATCGCCATAGTCAGGGGAGTCCTCATTAGGAACTGTGGTCCAGGATTTACTGAGAGAATAAGGTTAAAATTCAGCACTGAGATAAGTGAAGCTTGGAAATCATACATGGATTTCCTTTGCCTAGTTGATGCTTATCCCCAGTGACCTAGAGATGCTGGCAGTCAGCTAACTGACATTCCAGCGTAGCCCCAAGCTCTGCTCTCTATTTTGGGAACTCCCTTTCTCATTCAGTAGCCCCAGGTGCAGACTCAGGTGTGGAGTTGCAGCAACACACAAAATTCCATTGTGCTAGGAGCTTTGTGGTTTGATGTGAGGAAGAAGGAGTGCTATGCCTGACCCAGGTGAAGTGTGAGGAACCGAAACCAGAGGTTTAGAATCCATCTATTTAGAAAGAGACCCTTCCCTTCTAGGTTTCTTTCAATATGTGTTCCCCTCTCTCCTCCCACTCCACACGCCACCTTTAATTTTTACATCAATGCATGAAATCCTCATTCTGTGTTCTTTGCAGTTTTCATTGTTATAAACTTTGTACATTTGTTAATTTTCCTTTCCTCACCCTGGAACCCGGGGACTTTATCTCTCATTCTTTTGAACTCAGAGGCATTTTCCAAACTGCTCCATGTACATTTGTCATTAAGCCTCATAGTTACCTATATTGCTCCCTCTCAAAACAAGCTGCTAAGATCGAGGACTAGATCATACTCAGCATTCTGTGCATAGCACCATACTTTGCACAGGAGGCATTCAAGCTGTATTTGAATGCCTTCCTTATCGGATCTTCAGGAAGTACTTGCAGGTCAATGATCATGTCTTTTTGTCTTTTGGGATCCCTGCTGCCAGCTCAGTGGGCTGAGCCTGCTGAGGGTTCAAGCAATGCAGACCAGTTGGCTGCCTTAGGTCCAAGCCAGCCTAACGTCTGCTCTTAGGGCAGTCACCTAAGCCAGAAATCTCTCGGAGAGAAGGTGTTTTAGCAAATCTGTGACCAGGAATACAACTTCTGTCACTAATTGCTGATGTTATCGAGATTTTGTTCCCTTTTTCAAAACGTCACTATTTGTGGTTGATTCCTTTCTATGTTGTGTGTTTAATGTGAGAAACATAATCTGCCCTTATCATTTCTTTGTAGAGGTGGGATAGTGGGGAAGGAGAGGTTCCCTTTTCAGAGTTCTCTCTCCTTGGGCTGTTAGAGATGGGGTCTGCCCGTGGGAAGTAACTGTCAGTTCATCTGTATGGAAGAAAGAGCCCTCAGTTGTAGCAGGAAGTCAGACCTTAGAGGGGACCTTTCTGAGCAGGAGAGAGGAGTACAGTAAGCACTGAATCAGTTTGTCAGTGGGAGTTGTAGAACATTTGTTCTCTCTGATAAAAAAAAAATGAGACCCAGATGTCCTGGCCCATGTGGGAGAGGATGAAGTCACCGGAGACTTGAGGCCGCTCTCAGTCCTCGGACTCCGTACTTCTGAGGTGAGGCAGGAACGCCAAGCTGAGGTGAAGCAGACTGCTCAAGCTGCCTTCTGGTCCTGAGGGAGTGGAGACTAAGGACCCCAAGACCAGCCTAGGGTTCAACCAGCCCCAGACCACGTAGGGGCAGCTGGGCTTGTGGGGTTTTAAGACAGATGAAGTTGAAAGAGGCTGTTGAGGAGAACTGCCCCATTGGTGTTTTCCTGATGGGAGAGTTGAGGAGAACAAAATCGTGGAGAGAATGGAGGATGCAGGAAGAGCCTTGGAGAGGACATCAGAAAGCCCTTACTGAAGTCCACACTGCCACTTCCTAGATGTGTGACTTTGGGCAAGTCTCGTAAACTCGCAAAGCCTTGTTTCCCCAAATATAAAACCGGGGTAATTATCCTCACCTCATAGGCATGCTGTGAGGCCTCAGTGAGGTGTTCTATGTAGGAACACTCAGACGCAATACAAACATTCTCTAAACACCGGGTACTATTACTTCCTCCCATCTGAGACTTAGTTTCTTTTCCTGGGTAAGAGAACGTAAGCTACAAGATGAATGAGGGCTTGGGTGCCTCCACCAGCGATCTGCTGGCATTGCCAAGGATGCCCAAGCCTCAGGCTGAGAAGGAGGGAGGCCAGGTGACTGCCATGGTCCTCATTCGCTACATGGCTCCCCAGGCCTTAGAAAAGAGGCAACATTAATCCCTCCATCTCCACAGACCTTTGCCAATCATTGCAGCAAATTCAAATGGAAGGCAGAAGAGAAGCGGAGGGTCCAGCAGCTTTGGTTCCATCCCTGACTTCCCGCCCCAGAGGCCTCTCATCACTGTAATTCCCCTGGCAAGGCCCCCACCTAAGCCTCTTTGCTAACAGAGTATTTTTAACCTGCCACCTCCTTGCAGCTTTGCCGATCTGCAGACAAGGGTCCCAGTGAGATAAGAGAATCCATTAGTGCCGCTAGAGTCAGGCAGCGCCTGCTAAGTACGTCCTTAGGAGCTCCCTCCTCTGCCCCCAGGGAGCCACTGCTGGACTGACACCCAGGGATCTGAAGGCGAGGCGGGCTGGGTTTGACGCCTGCGTGAAGGGAGCTCCAGCTTCTTCACTCAGCCCAGCCTCTAAAACAGAGTTTTTATTCTCTTTCTTAGGTGTTTTCAAAGATGGTCCCTGCCTTGTCTTTTTAAGGAGCCAAATTATTCCACTTCTAAGGGTATCAGATACTTTCATCTTCCCTTTTCCCTCCAAATTCTGTGGGGATTTGGAAAGAAAGTATCTCTTAGAAGGTGTCTGGAACTGGCCCTCAATGGAAGACACCACCAAAAAGCAACTGGTACTAAAGCTCCCTGTGAGAGGGAAGGGAAGGAAGACTCACCTCTGCTCTTACCTTTTGCATTAGGGCATGGGGAGCAAAGAACTGCAGAGTCCTGAACAGGGTTCAGGGAGTAGGGGTAGAGCTCTTGTTTCTTATCTTGCGCCTCTGCAGGTAGATGTTGGTGGTGAATGGGGCAGAGGAGGGTTTGGGGGAACAAAGAAGAGGCAGAGGTGGATTGGGCTGAGAGGGGCTTGCCCAGGAAGGGGAATCAGAGATCTCTTCCTCTGCAGCCTGCAGGGTTAAAGGTGTCCCCTAACCAAATGCTCTCTAATGGGGCACACACACACCAGCCCCTTCCTGCTAAGGTCAATTTCCATGCTAAATTGTTCATTATTGCCATGCGGCAAAACACCGTATGGAAGCGTCAGAACCCGTAAGTGTGGGCAAAGTGGACAGGTGAACACATAAATACATCTGCCTTCCTGTGCTCCATGGGGAGAAGCAGCCCCTTTGTGGGAGGCGGTGATGAGATCCCACCATGCTGACATCCAAGAGTGGGAGAAGGGCAGCCGGCCCAGAGGCAGAGATCATCAATTCACTTAGCAAGGGTTTATGGAGCATCGACGTGCCAGGCACTGTGTTCAGCACTGGGGACACCGAACTCAACAAAACACAGGATGGTTGCGAGAAAGGACACCAACAAGTGGTGGCACAAGTAACTGTTTATTACATGGCTGGCCAGTGTTGTAGAGATGTCCAAAGTCCAATAAGCATCATGGAAACCTGTAACTAGGGAACCAGAACTACTGGGAGAAAAGGGATCAGGAAAAGGTTCCTGGGGAAGCAATATTTAAGTTGAATTGCAAGTGCTTTGTCAGCCTCGCTGTCTCATCCCTAATATGCAGTTTAGAGCTCCCTACCCCATGCCCCTTGGGGCAGCCCATCCATGTTTCCCACCAGCCATCCTGGGCACAGGTGAGCTCTGACTCCCCTACTGCTCCCTCTCCCTCATTTCCCACATTGAGTTTGTTGCCAAATCTTGTCTGTTCATCTTTTCCCTCACCTGCCCTCCTTTCCACCTCCCCCCACCACCCCAGGCTGAGACTTTTTTATTATCTGTTCTTGAACTTGTGCTGGCTCCTGCCCTGCCTTCTCTAAGTTAGCTTTCACATTTTTTTATATCATTTAATGGCTCTCCGCAGCTTGTAGGTAGGGTATAGCTGAGTCTCTTGAGCAAGGTCTTGGCATCCCTCCACCAGAAACACTTCATCCCTCCCTACATCCCTTCCCCATGCCACTTCTGCCACACTCACACCCTGTTCTTCCAGCTTTGTCAATCCCTCCCTCCTCCCTAAGTGCCCCCGTGCCTTGGCTGAAGGCTCAGTTCATGCCTGTGCCTTGACTGAAGCTGTCCCTGCCATGCCTTCCTACTCTCTGCCTGAGGAAGTGCCCTGTCCTTTCAGGCTTAAGTTGTATCACACCTCCTCAGTGAAGCCTTCCTGATTTGCCCCTCTGTAATCCCACGTTTCTTATCATTGGTTATGGCACTTAGCAGAGTCAGCCTTGTATGTGAGTTGCTTATATTTCTTGGTTAAAGGCAGTGTGCACAGGGCTGAATGTTACAGACTTTGGAGTGGGATTATTTGAGCTCAAAACCTGGCTCTGTTCTTACTAGGAATATAACTTTGCACAAGTTACTTAACCTCTCAGTGCCTTACTTTCTTCATCAGGCATACAGAGATAATAGTAGGACCTACCTCATAGAGCTGTTGTAGGCATTTAATGTCTTCATACAGGTAAAACACACGGAACAGTACCTGTTTGCTGTTATGTTTATTTCATAGTTTATCTGCCTTCCTTGCCTGATTGTGAACTCCTGGAGGTCACGAAGCATGCAGGATTCATCTTTGTACTCCCCTAAAAAGATTCTGCTTCTCCCCATAGTCTTCTCAAAGAAAGAAGCACAAAGGGCCAAAGCTAGAAAGGACCTCAGAGCTCACCTTGAGTAGATGCTAACTTTACGTATCAGTCAACTGAGGCCCAATACACTGAAGGACTTGCGCAAATCGCACAGCTAGAAACAGCTCTCGAAACCTAGCAGTCAGGAATGTAATACCCAGGTCTAGCTCACTTCTCTCATGCTCCCATACAAATGCTATTTCCATCTCCTCTTCAGAGAAGAACAGATGGTTAGTGTCATCTCCAGTCTTTCCTTGGCATATCACTGAGCCACATTTTCCAATCATCCTCAGCCTTCTGCCCTTCCTGCTAATGGATGTCAGCTGTCCCGAGCCCTTTGGCCTTTCTTAATGAGGCAGGTTTTTCTACCTTCCCATCAGGGTGCTGTGCTTCTACACAGGGTGCTGCGTGTTCTTTAAACAGAGAGCTCTAAGGAGCTACAAGCAGGATTTGTACTTGGCCTCAGTGGAGACCCCAGGATGAAGAAGGGGAGAGATCAAGTCGAGGCACACATAGGCTGGCTCCTGCTCCCCGTCTCCTCCCAGCACCTACCCTGCCAGGCACCCAGGCCACATTCAGACTCCTCCTTTTACTGTGGATTCGATGCAATCTGGAAAATGCATTAAACATGACACAGAGTAGTTGACGCGTAATTAATAAAGTACAGATTTTGGCTGGAAGCCTCAACTTAAAATAGCACCATGACTGTGAAGAAAGGGAGGGCAGGGGAGAGAGGCTGGAGATGCATGCGATGAGAACCAAGACCGTTATCTCTGAGAGTAACAGGACCACTTTTCCCTCCAAAGCACCCTGAAATTAGGGAGGGAGGAGAAAGATAACAATATTTTTTATTATTATTAATGAGATGAAGCTGAGGCTGAGAGAGGCTAAATGTCCTGCCCAAGGACACTTGTGCACCACAGGACAGAGCCTTTGCCACTCATCCATGCCCTCAGGTGGTCAGAGTCCACCATTTGCGTATTAGTGAATTACTCTCTCCTGAAGTTGCACATTTCAGGACTGTTTTTAATTTGAGAGATGTTTTAATGGCATTTTGAGACAGACTGTTCCCTCACTGATTCTCCAGAGAGGCTGGAGGGAGCTTCGCATTTTCTTTGAAGAAGCAAAAAATAAAATAAAGCCTTTTCTTCTGCAAGCACATTCAGAGAGCCCTTTGCTACAGTTAACCAGCCTTCTGGTGTAAGGGGAGAGGTGAGAAGGGGCTTGAGGAAGGAGAAGGAGAGGGTAGAAAAGGCTTCTGTGGTTCATTCAAATGCTTGGGCCTCAGGGGCATTCTCTATTGAAGCTGGATCCCTGCTGCTTTCTGCCAGAGATTCCAGACTGGTTTTCTGAAGCAAAATGCAAATTTCAGCCTAACTAATCAACCCTGATAAGACAGCATCACCTCCAGCCTGCTAGTCATTAAAAAGGACCCAAGGCAGACCTGGGAGACTAGGAGCAGCAGTTCTGGGTGGAGGAGGCTGAGATGGAATGTTCTGGAAACTCCAGAAGCAAATCACCAGAAAGCAGAATTTTGATAACAAAGGGGAAACCAAGGCAGGAAATCCTGATGTGATTCCCTCATGCCACTTGCAGTAATTCCTTCCTAGCCCTACAAGGTAGAAATGAACTTGATCTTTTTAAAACAGCAGTGGAGAGATGAGGACGTGTAAAAGTTGATTATATTACAAGGCCCAGTGGGCCCTCTCTGAGAATAATTAATCTATGAATTATGTGACATAGGAAAACAGCACTGGTTTCTGTGGCATGATCTGTGTTGCATTTGTTTCTGTGCCCCAAAGCATAAATGCTATCCTTAACACATAGTAGGCCCTCAAAAATGTTTATGGCAAGATTCAGGAGACCAAAACCAAATCTGTGCTCTAAACCTCCCAGAGCCTTGGTATATCTGTCCACAGAATGGGGATAAAGAAAGCTTGTCTTTCTTCCACCCTGTTAGGCAGATTGAATGAGATGATGCTGTCCGTGTGGAAGCCACGCAGCAATAAGATGCTGTTGGGCTATCAGATATCTGGCTGCCTTGTTCTACCTAGTTCTGTGTTCTCCTTTCTTCCCTCCCATGCCTGGGTCAGGGCCAGCTAGACTGATCTGGCAATCAGAGGGACACAAGGAGTATCTCCTCCCCCCCGTGGCTCCCCTTACAAGCACACTGTTCTCAAATATTCAGAACTTGAACCCAGAACCTTATACAGCTACCCTTCCCAGGGGGAAATAGTCAGAGCTCCAGAGCCAGGGGCCCAACTGTCAGCTAAATTCCCCACACTAACCCTTTCTACTTCTGGGCGGCGGGGGGTTGTACTAATGAAGGGAAGAAGGGACAGAGAAAAAACGTGCTATCTATCTCTAGTAGCAGAAGGAGTGAGGGAGGCTCTGGTGGGAGAGATGGGTTGGGTTTCACTGGCATTCCATAGCAGGCCTTCCGCGTGCAGCTGAATCAGAGCTGAGGGAGCTGCTGAAGGAGACCAGAGGAGCCTTACAGTCGACTGTGGGCAAACCTGATAGCCCATCTGGAATCCATCCATGGCCTGGCTCCCTCCCCCATGCCCTGAGCTCACTGCAGAAGCCATGGTGGGGGAGCAGGGCCAGGCGCCTCAACCAGCAGGCTGGACAAATCCCGCAAGTGCCAGCCCACCAGCCCCTGCTGCCCCCTCCCTGGCTCTGGAAGCACAGGTTCTCCCTCCCACACACCAGCCCTTGGATTCAGTTACTGCCCCTTCCTCTCTGAGAACCAGAGTGAATAATCTTATGGCTTTGAGTAACACAGAGAGGGGGAAGCAGCATCAGAGATCCGGCCCTCCCGAGGTTATTTAGAGGCCTGATAGTGCCAGCTCCAGTCCATGTTAGCAAGAAGTGCATGTGGGCGTCATGGTAGCACCAGACTTTCAGATCTTCACAGA
The DNA here is from genome assembly GCF_000951035.1 of Colobus angolensis palliatus. NCBI lineage: Eukaryota > Metazoa > Chordata > Mammalia > Primates > Cercopithecidae > Colobus > Colobus angolensis. The sequence goes on along the minus strand of NW_012110920.1, from coordinate 5,141,410 downwards.
GGAGTTGACCAGCCCTTGGCTGTCAGAGTCCTAAATCCCCTTGGATGGCTGGTGTCCCCAGTCTCCCATGACTCTAACATCCTAAATGCCCAAACTCTCAAGACAGGAAGAGCAGGAGCTGGAGGACATGGGATTGTGCGAAGAGCAGGGGCAGCCATCTTCCCGGCAGCCATCTTCCTGGAGCCTGGTACTTGAGCATTGGCTCCGCAGAGTTTTGCTTGGTGATTTTGAGCTTTCACCAGGAATCAGTTCCTCTTCTGTGGGAAGATACTTCCCCCCACAGGATGATCATGAAGATCAAAAAAGAAAAATTAGGTGGTAGAAACAAACAAAATATCGTTACCTTCAGCCTACCCTCAACCCAGCAGATGACAATGCGGTGCCTATTATATGGACAAAGGACAGCACTGGCTGGGAGAATCCACACCCAGCTCTGAGGAGCCCTCCCTAGAGCCTCTAGGGAAGGGGTTTCCCCATTTTCCTGGCATTTCTCCCACTCCCTGGTTGATTGGAGTCATGGTGGTTATGTTATCACCTGCCATATTTTAGTAACCTTTGACCATCGTCCAGCTAGCCTGTGGGAGTGGATGCCTGTACGGCTCTCCCTCCCTCTCCCATGCAGAGAAGCACAGTCCTCCCTGGGAGCACAAAGGAATGTGCTTCCTGGGAATACTCCTTGCCCCGTGTGCTGGAGATAGAGCCCACCACAGGGCTCCGCCACAGGGAAGATCCTGAAAGCCAAGAAAAGCGACCCATTTGTTGGAGAAACCGACAGGGTCAGAGGCAGCTCAGACCACCTGTAGGGAATCAGGCCCTTTTGCCCACCACAAATCTCTTTTAACAACAAACTTTGAGAACAGCCTGTTTTCCCAGTGCAACTTCCTGCATAGTGTTTGCCTAATCTGTCTGTCCAAAATCCCTCTCCAAACAGGAGGTTTCCTGCCCAGCACTGGCAATCAGAGAGCTAATTATCTGGGATTAGAGATGGAGTTGTGGGGGGTGGGGGGTTCCTTTTAATTACAGGAAAAAATTAGTCCAGCTAATGTCGGCAAGGCCACTGGGATTAGAATGGAAGTCCAGGTTTGGGCACAGGTCAGTTTGGGAGGTGGTAGAGTTCCCGTGCTCCGGGGCTGTTGTCTTCTGCCCTTAACTGCCTCTGAAGTCTGGGGCAGACAGGGGGAAATGCGGGTCTCTGAAGAGCTTTTCTCTTGGGGATCTTGGAGAGGTCATGTGTATGTGTGAGAGTGGAGAAAGACACAGGGAGAAAGAAGCAGAGACAGCACAGAGAAAGAAACAGTGTATGTAGAGACTTGGGGATTGATGGGAGAGAGACAAGGAAGGGAAGGAGAAAGAGAGAGGCAGGTGGGAGTTAAGAGGAGATTTTAAGTAAAAACAGACAGAGGGACACATGTTTCGAGACCACCATTTCTCTCCTCACACTCACTGTGGGCTAGCATTTTTGTGACTGTCTCTTTCAACGGGGGAAGAAGAGAAAGGCATCAGAAGCTGTACCTAGGCTTCTGTCCTCCCTCCTTCCTACCTTCCTTCTTTCCCACTTCCCACCCTCCTTCCTCTAGTGTCCAGCACACTGGCCTGGTTTCACAGCACACGGTGCAGGTGACGAATGCTTTGGCCTGGCTGGGGACAAGGATGGCATGGAGAGCGTGGACTCTGCTGGGCTCCCAGTGATCTTGAGTCTCCTCTGTGGCCTGAAGATGGGGCTTTCTGCCAAACGGTCTTGCCTTCTCTCCTGTGAGAAGAATCTCTTGGCCAGAAAAGCGTTCATTCATTATTTATTCATTCTTCCATTTTACAAATAATTACAGAGCCTTTATGGGCCAGACCCATAGGAGTCTGGATTTTTATTAGTGCAGTGGAATACAAATCAACCCCTGGCTTTCTGTTTTGAGTGGTATCTCCGCACCTCACCCCTGTCATCCAGCCCCTCACTTACGACATCCTGAGAGTAGCCTAGACCCTCACTCAGAAACATCCACTGGCCAACTCCTCCTTGAAGAGGCAAAGGATATAAGCACAGAGTAAAGAGACCCGAGAATATTTTGAGGCAGTTTACAACAGGTACAGATTCGTAGGGTACAAAGAAAAGACCTGAGCATAATTATTTGCATGTATTCATATCTCACTTCTTTCCAAAGAAGGAATTAAGATGACTTACAATAGAAGATTTGGCCAACATGGAATGATAACTGTCTTAGAACTAGAAAGGCTGAGCCACAAAGGGAGTAGAAACACATGTTACCAAGAAGGTCAACATAGGCACAAGGACCCAGCATGAGATTTGGCCTGAGTGTCCCAGCGGCCAAGTCATAAAGGGAAATGAAATGAGCTAGAAATCTTTACACTTTGAGAGAAGGCAGTGTCCCTACTTTTTAGGACAATTCCAAGACATTACATTCTGTAAGTGATTTATCATGTGAGACCTTGTACAGACATCAGGACAAGAGTTTGACATCCAAATCAGATGCTTCTTTTATATGGCAATTTCTTGTATTAGCTCCCTACAAAGTGCCCAGGCTGTGACTTCCATGCAACAAGCAGCATTCAATGCGTTATTCTCATGGAGTAACAAACACTAAAAAATAAGTTCCTGAGGCTGTGAAGGAAAGGGAAGCTTGCTGGTTAGGCTTTTGTGGTCCAAGTGTGCAGCTTTCTGGAGCTCTCACTTGATTCAGGGATAGAATGCAATTTTTAAGCACCCTGTCATGCTTGGCACTCTGCTAAAAGTTGAATAAAATGAACTACACAGATTCAACTTCTACATCTGGGAATTTATAATTTATGTTGGCACTTAGATGAGGCTCAGACAGCAGAATAAGAGCATTAAAATGACAGACAGTAAGATGTTAACATTATACACAAGACAAAGGTGAGTGTATTTTAGGGAAGTAAATGGATTAATAAAAGATTTTATAATCAAACTGACTCAAGTTTGCATGCCTTTCTACTACTGACTGGCTGTGTGGCCTAAGGCAGTTACTTAACCTCTCTGAGTCTCAGTTTCTTCATCAGTGAAATGGGTTTTGGGTTTCATCAGTGAAATGGGTTTTGTAAATGATTTGCATGTAAATCATTTACATAAGGTACCTGGCGTCCTGTCCAATTCGTCGTATGTGCTCAATAGGTGTAGCTATGCTCACATTCTAGGATTGTTAAATAAGGATGAGTTCCCAGTGGGGAGAGAGGAGCAAGAGTTTTCTGATCCTCTCCAGGGAAGCTGAAGACTCATTGCCTCTGTTGACGAGCACCTCCAAAGCCGTTTACTTCCTAATAGTCAGGATGTCTGAGGCTGAACAGGAAATATTCCAGCATAGGTCATCTCAGGAACCGGAGAAACCTCTCCCTTTGGTCTGTTTCTATCACAACTTGACTGGGAAACCCATAACCCCCCTTTCTCTCACCCTGCTTTCCCCACTTAGGAAACGCCCAGAACTTAGACTTTGCTGCCCCAGGGTCATTATTTAGACCATCCTTCCTCACCAGCCACACAGGCTCTCTGTTCCTTAAGAATCGGGTACTCCTTCACTGCACTTCACAGGGAGGTCCTGGTGTCAGGCAGAATGAAGGGCATTAACTCCCACCTCTCCTGGAGGGATCCCTTTGTCCAGATTGGTTGCCAGCCAGCCCCAGGCAGCCTCCGGGCTATAGCAAGAGGGGGTGAAGATGGGAAGCCATGTGACACTCCCCTGAACACCCCACCACACCCCCCTGACAACTGGAGTCCGGCATCCCATAAGCCAGAGCTGGGCAGGGAGGGTGGGGCAGATCCAGTGCAGCCAGGTGTTGGGCCAGGAGTCAGGCAGGCCCCAGGCGGGTCCTCTAGGCACACCCCCTTGGTCTCACCCTCCCCATCCTCACCTCCGCTTCTTTGCAGCTTCTCTGGTACTTTCCAACTTACTGCCAAATTGTCAAAAGCTATGAGAGGCAAAGTGCTGTTCAGTTAATGATTCCAGTCCCCGGAGAGGTGGAGCACTCTTTTAAGAGAAAAAAAATTCTAGAAGAGTGGGGGTGTGGGAGGAGCAGAACGAGGGATGCTTTAGTACTTCACACAAAAGCCAGGCTATAGCTCCTTTCAGCGCTTTTTAAGGAGCATATTAGCGGTGGGTAGGTTTGCCCCGAGCTGCCTTCTCTCTGTGGGTGAAGGACTGGAGCCTCCCCCTTGCTTTTCTCTATTTCACAAAGTGAAAAGGGTCTGAGACAGAAGGCTGCCGTCCTTTCGGCCCAGTGGCCGTGGCCCTCTGTGTCGCCAGCACTGGTCCTATGGAGACCCTAGTCAAACGACTCCTCCTTGCTCTGAGACAGGCTGCCTTCAAAAGCAGGCTGGAACTGCCACCATGCAAGGGGCTCCCGCTCGACGCACCTGCTGCCCCTCTGCTGCCGCCTCCTCCTCCTCCCCGGAATCCTGCTCCCTTGGAAAGGACAGAGGAGGAGGTATCAATTTCCCCCATGTCCCCCTGAAGAATTTCCTCCCTGCCCAATTTTCCTCCTCAGTCTGGTCCCACCCAAGTCTATGAATCAGAGATAAATCAATCCAAAATCCCTCTCCTTCATGCTTTCCTTTCCATTTTCCCAAATGCTTTCACATTCCTTATCTCATTTGTTTCTGCCTCTGCCTTGTCACGCTGGCATGTTGTGTTACCAACTTTGTAGATGAGGAAAGTGAGAATTAACTCCCTTGACTGAGTGCCCCTGTGTGGCCTCCACCTCAGAGAGCCAGACATCAGCCTTCACTGGACAATCAACATCTATCGAAAGGGAAGATGGAAGTGCAGGGCTTGGAAGGTCTAGAAAGGAAATCAGAAAAATCTACGAAGAGACTGCCCAAGGTGACACTTGTGCAATCTCTAACGTCCATTGTCTCTTGCTGTGATCTGGCTTGGAGAGGGGAGAATTTTTTAAGGTTATTTTTGTTTTGAGTTGGTCCTAGTGGAGCTCCCTCGGTTTAGTCCTCGGTCACCCACCGACATCCTCTGCAACCGATGCCACTTTTTGGGTGCGGTGATGTGGCTGCCCAGGCCCAAGAGCACATGACATCCTAGGTAGTGCCAACTTCTCAGGGGCCAGGAGGATTTGGGGAGGCCTGAGGAGAAGAATAGAGGCTGCACTTTGCCTACCGTTAAGCACACTGGATATTCTGAGAATGCTCATAGTAAAGGCAGGACAAAATTCCTTCCTCACAGGGCCAAGCCTTGCTTCTCTCCCTCCCACTCTGCAGTGAGATCCGGGCACCTGCTGTACTGTACCCAGCACCAGCAGAGTCTTCACGCTGGCACTCTGCCCAGCAGCTGTGGGGCGTTAGCACAAAAAGGGGGTGGGCATCGAGGACAAGCAGGTGTCCAGCCAAAGAGAACAAGGTGACCGGGGAGGGTCTTGGAGCAGTGATGGCGGGGAGCAAAGAGAGTCCATGGCAGAACAAGCAGATCAAGACAATCCTTACTCGCCACCCCACCCCCACCCCACCTTGATTAGAATGATCTGGCCCCAGAAGAACAGCAATGAATTAATTAGGGGCCTGTTTTCATGAAGCAGCTCATTATTAAAGCCCCTCTCCTGGGAGTGGAGATGGGAAAAGGTGTGAAGATGACAGCTATTCAAACAGAATCTTTTAAAAGAGCTAGACCCTCCCCCAGCTGTCTGTTCTGCCCTTGGGCTCTGCCAAGCAGTTACACAGACCAGAGCACACAGGGTACCCCTGGGCTGGCTGCTGGGGACTGCAGGGGATGGAGGCTTTCTGGCCTGACTTCCCTTCCCTCCCTTCTCCTCTTACCCTGCTCCTCAGACCCCAACTCTGACCTCATCTTTGTGACCTCAGTCCTTGCTTTCCACCTGTCTGAGCCAGCAGGGCTTCGCTTAGTGGCTCTGGAGTTCTTTTCATAGCAGTACCTTGAGTGTTTGTATTACTTTCCTCCTAAGAGCTCTCACCAGTCCACTGGGGAGCCAGAAAAGATCATTTCAACAGAAACAAATGTGGATAGTGTGTTTACACGCCAGGTTCCGGAAGATTTCGGGTGGGTGGGATGGCATGAAGCAAGATTCCCTCTTTCTCTGCTCATTTTTCTCTAGTGATGGAAAAATAGGCCTAGAAAAATGAAGACCCAACAGAGTTTAGATCCTGGCTCTTTTGCCTACCAACTTTGTGACCTTGGGAAAGTTACCTCACCCTACTATGCCTCAGTTTCCTCATCTCAGCCTTAGGGATAATAGTAGTGCCTACCCCATTAGGTTGTTGTGAGGATTAAATGAGAAAATGTGCATAAAGTCTTTAGCATGACATCAAACAATAATAGGGGTTCAATCAATGTGAGCCATGAGTAAAGTTGTACTCCTGCCCAGTCTCAGCAATAGGGATTCCTTCATTCCATCAGCCTGCGTTACTGAGAGCCTACTGTGTGCAGGGCAGTACCAAGTGTAGTAAGCCATATGAAGCTGTTCAAAGCATGGTTTCTTCTCCAGGAGCCTATCTTTTTTTTTCTTTTTTGTTATACTTTAAGTTCTAGGGTACATGTGCACAAAGTGCAGGTTTGTTACATATGTATACAGGTGCCATGTTGGTGTGCTGCACCCATTAATTCGTCATTTACATTAGGTATATCTCCTAATGCTATCCCTCCCCCCTCCCCCCACCCCACAACATGCCCTGGTGTGTGATGCTCCCCTTCCTGTATCCAAGTGTTATTGTTCAATTCCCACCTACGAGTGAGAACATGCGGTGTTTGGTTTTCTATTCTTGCGATAGTTTGCTGAGAATGATGGTTTCCAGCTGCATCCATGTCCCTACAAAGGACATGAACTCATCCTTTTTTATGGCTGCATAGTATTCCACGCTGCATATGTTTACAAGTAACTGTGCCAAGAGACATTCTAGGTGCTACGGGAATTCCAAGGAAGGATTGGTGCAGGCTTCATGGAGTAGGTGGCATTTGGATAAGGCCTTGAAGGATGGTTAGAATCTAGGAGGTAGAATAAATTGTCAAGCAAAGGCATGAAGACCAAAAAGTTGGGGATGCAAATTGGAAAATGGTGAGAAGACCGTGTTAGCTAGACCCCTGAATGACAAACTGAGGAGTATGAATTCTTCTAAATTATTGAAGAGGACAATTGAAGGTGGTGTGTGTGTGTGTGTATATATGCAGGAATACGTGGCATGATTTACTTTTTTCAGTATTCCAAAAGTAGTGTATGTTCATCGTAAAAAAAAAAAAATTAGGAGACAGATAAGCAAGAGAAAGAAAATTGCAAACACCTGAAATTTAAGGATTTTGCATACAGAAAAGGCAGGATCAAACAAGTGTTTTAAGAAGATTAATCTGGCAGTTTTCGGTAGAATAGATTAGAACAAGAATATGCTGGAGGCAGGGAGATTTCTCAGGTTATTGCAGTAGCCCAGATAAGAGGCAATAAAGACTCAGCCCCAGCGCACTAGCAATGGGAAGAGAAATTCAATGGCATGGATGTAGGCTCCATTTCTCTCGGTTACCATGGGTTTTCTGCACCATGGTGGGCACATGACACATGTGTGTGTGTTTTTAATGACTTCTTTTAAAATCTCTGGGAGTCTCCTGCATTTAGGCACAAGCCCAGTGTCAGATAATGGTGCTCAGCGCTCTCGACCTCCCTTCCCATCCCTACAGCTGGAAATGCCATCCTCAGTGTTAATCAAAGCAGAGATTACTGTTCCAGATTATAAAATGCAAGGCAATCTCAGGCCATAGAAAAGAATGAATTAATTAAGGAGAGTAATAACCCTCTTAAACACCCCATCCTTTGCTCCTTTCTCCAGACTGCAGGTGGCCGCCTTTGTCACAACAGAGGAGACAGCTATATGATCTATTTTGTTCACCAGGACTTATCTCCAGAGGCACCCAGCGCTTTTTAAATGTAGTTTTTAGTCCTAATGTAGGCATTGTCCTACTGTTTAACTTAGAGAAAGCCTAGGCTCTGGAGGGAGGCAGAATAAAAGAGTTCAGGCTTTGGAATCAGACAGACTCAGCTTCAAGTTTCGCCCTGCCACTTTCTAGCTGTGTGATCCTGCAATAGACATTTAACATGTCTTTTTCTATAAAATGGGGATGCCTACCTCAGAGTTTTGAAGAGTATTCATGTTTATATCCCTAACTTTTTGCACACAGGTTGACATAGAATAGATGCTCAATAAATGTGTTGAACTAAATTTATAAAGAGAGAGAATCTATTTGAAAGCACCATGTATATCCAGTCCCAGGAAGTGCTAGTTTCCTATTCCTGCCCATTTTTGAGGAGTGAGATGGGCATTTCCAAGGTAGTTAACCTGTCGTTATGCCTAATTCTGCCAGTTCTCACCACACCTATTCCAGAGCTTGGTGAGAAAGGCTGCCCTGCACTCCCCATGGACTTGAAAGAGTGGCTCTAAATCATTCCAGTTCAAAAAGCCTAAGAGGTTCAAAACTATACTGAAACAAGCAGGGCATCTCCAGGAAAGGAACCTGTGTGCAGTGTCTTGAATGGAGATTCCGAGTGCCCACACTACTAGAACTTGGGGTAAACAAGTGTTCAGATTTGGCAGATGTTCCTCATTATTCTTTATTAATTCCTCCTACTACCCCTCCAGCTACACACCCCCAACTCTATGTGCTCCACGTGAATTATTGCTTTGCTTCTGCATGATTTGATTTCATCTGAGGCTGCTTAATGCTTCGGCCGTCTCCGCTGTGTTTATCATATTGTTTCCCAGAACAATCAAATGCTTCCTCTGCCCCTGGCAGCTTTGTCTTGTTCCTAGAGCCTCCTGACCTGCCCAAGCCTAGAGTTGGAGCAGTGTTTAAAGGTGGGGTTGGACTAAGGCCTGAGCCCTGTGTTCCTGAAACACCCAATGTAATTAACCTCTCATAAGCTCTTGTCCTGGCCCTTGCAGTTCAAAATTCTCCAAAAGTAGAACCCAGAGGTCTGGATTCTTTTTGCTTCTAGCTCTTTGTGTCACTCTCTCCTTAGTGACAAAGGGAGAGACCCCAGGGATGGGGTGCTGGTGCCTTTGTGAGTGTAGTTTGTCATTAACTGTAGGAAGGCATGGAGCAGAGGCCACTCCTCTTAGTTCTATGAGCAGCATGGACCAGTGATGGCTTGGCCATCCTCATCCACCCTTATCTGATGAGGGAGCAGAGACACCCCAATTTATAAACAGAAAACTGGTCTCTGGAGCTCCTCACCAGCCAATCTCCCCACCCTAACCCTTGAACACAGACCTTACTCATAGTAAATGCTCAATGAATAGTCATTTCATCTACTGTCCTTACTAGCCAGGCTATTAATTCTCATACTGTCCCAAGATGCAAAAGTCCAGAGAACAAGTGAGTCCTCTGGGGCCTCCTCCCCACATTCCAGGAGAAAGATCTCCATGGCCTGGCCCCCTGAAATCTAGGACTCTCTAGCCCCATGCACCCCGCTGTTAGCTCCACCCATCCCTAGTTGAATGTCTAGGACAGACTCTTAACATGCACAGAAATAGAAATAATTGTACATGGAAATGTCAATCTCCAGTGTCAACCGAAGATTGACCGACAACTCATTGGGGACCAGTCCTGGAAGCACTGTGTGTGTGTGCATGTGCGTGCGTGTGTGTGTGTGTGTAAGGGTGGGTGCAGCAGAAATTCTCAAAGCTTAGAACATCTTAACAACCTCCTTCCCCTTCATGGACAAAGGCGACCCTCGTCCCTGTTTCCCTTCTTCCTCTCCTCTGCTAGCTCAGTGCAAACCACAGGCCAAGTTTTCCAGGCTCCTGCGTCCCCCTCCAATTAGCCAAGCATTTAGGGCCAGGCTCCTAGCTGTCCTCCAGGGAGCCTGAGCCTGCTGAGTTGTGACTCTGCAAGCTTAGTTAACGTTTTCACAGCTCAGAGGGCAGGGCCAGCAACAGGCACCCTGGACTGCCGCCGCTGCTGTTGAATGTGTATGTGAGAGCGTGTGTGTGTATGTGTATGTGAGTGTGTGAATGTATGTGCAGGATAGAGGAAGGAAGAGTCTCAGAGACAGAACTTACCAAAGACTTAAATCTATAAATAATTCGGGTCATGAAGCTCTACAAAAATAACCTTCAGCTTGAATCTTCTCTCATAGCACCAAATGCTCAACTGCAAATACACTGTCTCATTAGCTCACTCCCAGGGTCAGCCTCAGCAGCACCAGGCTCTCTCCACCTTTCACCTCCTTAAAGGGCTGAACACACACACACAATATACACACACCACACTTATACACACATACTGCATACACACACCACATACAACGCATACACACCATACTCATACAACAGACTTACACACATACAACACATACCATACTCATACACACTCACAACACATACACACCACATTCATATACACAACAGACTCATACACACATACTGCATACACACACACCACATATATACACACACAACACATACACACCATACTCATGCACGCAACAGACTTATACACACTACACACATACATATCACACATACAACGCACATCATATGCATATAACAGACTGATGCACACATAGCACATACACATCACACACATACACACAACAGACTCATACACACACCACATAGGTACACACACCACACATGCCACACACATACACATTCACATGCCACATATATGTTAATATATGCCACAAAAGCGTAGGGTCCTCAGGTGAACAGAGGTAGAAGCAAGTGATAAAGGTCTCTTCTGAAGTGAATTTGAAGACATCAGATGCTGAGACCTGCTGAGAGTGATGTTGAGTCCTCAATAACTCTGTGTCAAAAGTCTCATCCTCTCCAAATGCTCAGGTCTGAGAAACCAAGTTTCTAAGAAATCTGAACTCAGATCTAACAAGAACAGCTTTGTATTTATATTACACTGCACATTTTCCAAAGAACTCACATTTCCACTCATGCATTTCGTCTTCGGCCTCACCTCCTCCAGGAAGTACCCCCTCAGGGCCTCCTTCAGGCCAGGTGAGATGCTGCTCTGCCCCCTATGCTGGTCTCCCTGGGACCCCCATGCAAACCTCTTCTCACAAGGGGTGACCCCTGTGTTCGTGAAGACCAGTTAAATTGTCCATTTCCCCATCCCCGGGCTTCCTGAGGGGATCCTGACCCTTTATCACATATCTGCAGCTCCTAACACAGGCCTAGCTCATGGTAGGCACATAACAGATAAATACTGGACAGTACTGACATTCATAGCTAATAACTCATTTTACTTTCACAATATCTTTTTTGAGCGAAGGACCATTACATCCCACCATTATGGGACAGCTACAGAAACTATTACATAAACAAGTGAAATGACTTGCCTGAAGTCACACAGCCAATTGAAGAAAAACTTGGGATTAAATCCCAGCCCTCCAGACATGATCCAGTGCCTCCCTCTGTGTGCTGATGCCTTTCAAACCAATCTCTTTGCCACTAAGAAACCCAAGAAGAAGATTCCCAATTCTACTGCTCATCCATAGCTCTTGCAAAACAAACAAACAAACAAACAAAAACTATTACTACTACTACTAATAACATGATATTAGAGTACCAAATTGCAAGTAAGGGCTCCATAAATTAGGGCTAACTAGAGAAGAAATGGAAGCACAAGAAAAGGAGTTTAGAGGGGGATGCAGGTAAGCGAGTTAATTGGATATGCTGATTGGAATTGGATATTCAAGAAAAGAGGCTGACATTAATTTCTGTCCAGACATAGCTGTAATTTAAAGGAAAGGTACTAATAGGGTTACTATTTCATTCTCATTTCAACTGGAGGAATGGACACTAAATCTCTGCTGGATTTTACCTCACACACTCCTGCCCCAAAGGCAGCCCTGATAAACTGAATTTTATCCCCCAGGTAAGGCCCCCCAAAATTAAGTTCTGAGTTTACTGTTGTCCCCAAGAAATAGGAGAATGTCCCACTTTGAACTTGGGATCCTAAAGGGGGAAGAGCGGATGAGGGGGAAATGTGGACTTTTAGATGACCCATCTACTCTGTTCAGTGGCAAGGGCAGCTTTGTTTGCCCCATATTAGCCCCTCTTCAGAGAATTCAGGCTCCAGCTGTGAATCTCAGTTATGCCACTCTCCAGCTGTGTGATCTTGGGAGGGTTGCCTAACGCTCCTGTGCCTCTGAGTTTTTATCTATAAAATGGGATTAAAAATAGAATTTACCTCAGGAATGCTTGGAAGTGTTAAATGAGATCATTTTTGTTAAGTACTGTGACAGCATGTAACACTGTGGTAGCTATTATTAAATTCTTTAGGTGAAAAGAACCTTTCAAAATCCAAGTCTGTCCTACTGCCTTCAGGCCGGGCCAAATTTAACCATGAAGCAAAAGGGGTTATCCTGGGTTCAAAACCCTCCTGAGGAGATTACAGTCTCCTATAGTCACCCATTCTATAGTAAAGTCTCCAGTTCTTACTAGAGCTAGACTAAATGTCCTTGTGTCGGTTTAATGGCTCACACCTGTAATCCTAGCACTTTGCGGGGCTGAGGTGGGAGCATCACTTGAGCTCAAGAGTTTGAGACCAGCCTGGGCAACATAGCGAGACCCTGTCTCCCCTCAAGAAATTAAAAAGTAGCCAGTTGTGGTGGTGCACACCTGTAGTCCCAGCTACTTGGGTGGCTGAGTAGGAGGATCGCTTGATCTCAGGAGCTCAAGGCGTCAGTGAGCCATTATTGCGCTACTGCACTCAGCCTGGGTGGCACAGAGTGAGACCCTGTCTCAAAATAAATAAGTAGTTTAGGCACATTTTGTCTTCTGCTGGTCTCAGTAAAGACTGTCACTCTCTTCTGTACCTTGTGCTACCTGGCTGCTGAGCCTTGTCCAAGCAAAATAGCCTGCATTTCCACCAAGGTCAAGTCTTCCCAGAAGAAGAAGTAGATCCCAAATAGAAAAACACACTCCAGTGACTCATTTCACCTCTCCCTGTCACCTCCCTCCTCTGCCCCATCTCCAGTATCCTCTGCTGCCTGGTTGGATTTTGGGACCTGTGCAGCTTGGTGTTGGACTGCATATAACGGCTGGTTCAATTTATTGCTGTCACTTTGTGGGACACCATAGCATAGACTCAGTTAGTTGGCTTTTAAAATCCCACTCTTGTTTTGGGACTCCTTGACACTCCCCTCACCACTGGCCATCCTGTTTCTGGCAAAGACAGAGGACAGCTTTGAAACCCAAAATTTCCTGTCCAAGGCAGAGACATGCGAAGAATCACAGACTTGAACTGCATTAGCAGCCTTCTTCCTTGTCATTTCCAAGGCGTTCTCCCCATCAGCCATGTGCTTTCCTCTGGACTCCACCAGCTGGGGCTGGTTTGAACCCCGGTTCCACCATGGATTGGAAGCTTTGAATGGAAGAGTTTCGACAAGATTAGCTCCAGTAATTTTTATAAGTCTGTGATTCTCCTGTGATAGGTACCGAGCAGATTGCTTCTTCTAGTTATTCAGAGAGGAACACTGAGGCTCATAGAGGTAACTCACCTAACAGTGTTCCGTTAGGCAAAAATCAAGCCCCAGGGAAGAATAGAGTCAGAATGGAAACTCAGGATGCCTGAGGCCCAGACTTATACCCTGCACTCATTGGTGTGTTGCCTTAAGGGAGCAAAGGGGATCAATGGAGGTGAAAGATCTCTGCTGCCCAGGGGATCTGCTGCCTTCTCTCTGCCAGCCCCTGCCCCACCTTTTTCTCCTTGACCTGGCCTCCTGGCCCCTACTTTCCATCTTCTCTGACACCCTGTAAGTATCTTGAAAGCTGACTCAATCTTGGGGCAGATAGCATGGATCGGGGGGTGAGTCGGGGAAGTCACAGACTTCTTGGCCAATATCACCTTTCTCTCCAGGGATTTAGACTGAATGAAGTAGGATAGCTTAGTTCAGGTTCAGTACCAACAACATTTTCTGTTCTGGTTTGGTTTTAGCTCTGACATTTGAGACTTTATGTAGGTTTGATTCTGGCTTCAACTGGTTTATTAAAAGATTGGGGTTGCAGACAGGGAAAAAAATAAAAACCTTCAGATTAGGTCTCTGATTCAGTAAAACATTAATGGTTGGGATTGGTCGTGACTGAATGCAGCAGAGTATGTGATGATAAGTTGTTTTTGGTTCAATTCCAGCTCTAATCTTGCCACGGGTACCATCTGGTCCCAGGGACCACAGAGGAAGGGCCATCACCATGGCATTCATTCTCTCTTCTGACTTGGTGTGCAGGCCTTGCTGAATCCACACAAGTGTTCAGGCTCTGGGAGAGGGTAGAGTCCCACGTGTAGGAAAAGGCAGATGAAGAATATTGAAGTGCCGTTAGCATGAAAATAGCGGACTATTCCAGCCAGCAGAGTGTTAACTGGCCTTCTGGGGCAGGAGATCCCAGACCAGGCCTGAGGGAGGGGCCTGGCTCTGCAGCTCCTGGGACCCAGCCCTGTAGCTGCTGGGACACAGTCAGCACCTTGAGGAGACTTAAATCTCCCTGGAGAGGAGTAGCTGTCACAGGGAGGGTGGGGGAAGCACTGAGACACTTTCTCTTTAGAGGAGGGGCACAGTTCAGACTAAGGCAAGAAGCAGGGCCTGAAACCCCCATTTTATGGAGGCAGAAAACTGAGACCAGGCCAACCAGAAGTCATGACAATCAAGTCTGCCCTCTACCTCCTGCAACAGCCCAAGAACTTTTGTGACTAAAAGCTATGATATTTCTGTAAGAGTCTTATGGAAATGTGGGTCTGTCTATCTAAGGGAGAATGTCAAGGGGAACCATTTTAATTGTGGGGCACTTTCCCGGACAGAGACCCTTGTTCCTCCTTCTGCTTGAATCTCCTAATCAGAATTGCTCCAGGTTCGAGGGTGGTGGCCTCAGCCCTGTAACACCACTGCTGACTCTTACAGTCCCCTTGACCCTATGAAAATGAAACAAATGGTCTTCTAACAACATTTCTGGAAGGAGGGGCTTTACTGATAGACGACAAGGCAACAGCCTTGAACAGCAGGAAGCCCATTCACTAGGTAGAAAGAGGGCAAGAGTGGAGCTTAGGGGAAAGTCCCACAAGGGGAGTGATGAGGGATGGGAATGGCTAAGAAGAGTTTATTTGGTTCTATTGAGGTTACCTCCTCAAGTTCAGGCCCAGAAGCCTCCAAGTCACCCAACAAAGCAGGTGAGGAGGAGAACATAGTGTCCTTTCCTCTAGACCCTGACCTACCATTTTCATCGCTGGGGTATAGGAACAAGGGCCTCAGGCAAGAATCTGCTGTTTCTACCACCGGGGACTTCTGGGCCAGAGCTTCCCACCCCATGATGGACTCATGGTCTGTTTCCCATGCACCTCGAGTCCATCCCAACCCGACAGGTACAGACCAGTCCCTGGCTTAGGCCCCTCAAGTATGCAGATTCTTAGGACAGTAGAGAAATAGGAATGGAAGCTCTTCTCCCACTCCTCTAGCTCTGCAATCAATAATGCTGTTGGCCTTCCCCACTTGGCCAGTAAGAACTGAAAACACATCCATCCATCCATACTTGTGTACTTGTTGTGGCATCAGGCATTGAACTTGGCACTTGGGATGAATAAGTCATGGTGCCTTGGCCTGAGGAGCTCTCAGTGTGGTGGGGAGAAATAGGCAGAGGGAGAAGATGATGAAGGGCACAAGAGATAATCCAAAGGGTGTAAGGGAGAAAAAGCCTTAATCTTAAAATCTTCCAGAAAAAATGTCTTTTGACCTCACTTTGATTCAGCCCTAAGGAGTCTAGGATATGCTGTCAGTTGGTGCACAGTTCATGTTCTTTCAACAAGCATTTCACAAGCGTTCCATTTTATCCATCGCCGGCTGTGTTCCCAGCCACATGCTAGTCCTCAGAGGGTTATAAGATAAATAGAAAAGATATCCCTGCCTTCAAAATGTTGACAGCACTTACACACATCTGAAGCAATTAGAGAACAATTCGAGTAGGTAGTCAATACATGTTAGCTAGTACATATACAATGAACAAATCAATTGATTATAATCCTAGGACAAAATGTCTGGCAAAAAAAAAAAGGCATCAAAGTGGGAGCAATTAATTAGCCATTACAGAGGATGGGGAAGGCTTCGTGGAGGAGGTGGGGCTTGAGCTAGAGATGGACAGTGAAAACAGGCTGGGGTCATGAATATTGGTCAGCAGTCAGCTACTATGCTGGAAGCAAAAAACTAGAAAAACTGGAGGTGGGGCACATTCAGACCAAGGGCTCCCTGCCACCAACTTTTTGTATGACCTTAGGGACCTCTTTCCTTTGAGGTCAGCATTCAATATAGGGGCCTAGATAGTACTTCTCAAACCCTTATAATAACAGCATCAGCATCAGCTGGGGAATTTATTAGAAATGTACATTCTCAGCCCTCATGCCCACTGATTCAGAAATCCTGGGGGTGGGCCTTGCAGTACATTCTACCAAACCCTCCAGGTGATTCTGAGGACATACCAGTGTGAGAATTGCAGGACTACCTCGCTGCTTCTCGACCCTGGCTGCTCATTAAATTCACCTGGGGAGCTTTTAAGTCAAAGAAGATGCCTGGGCCCCACCCACAGAGATTGTGATTAATGGATGTAGCCCTGGCATTCATATTTTTTAAGGTTCCCCAGATGATTCTAATGTGCAGCCAGGGCTGAGAAGCACTGGACTAAATGACATCTCAGTCCTTTCTGACTTATTTTGCTAGGATGGGCTCGGAGAAGCTAAGCCAGGATTCCTGGCTCCCCACATCTCACAGGGTGGATTTGTGGACAGTCAGGGCGTATGTTTGGATCCCCTCCTGGGATCCAAAAATCTTTAATCTCTTAATGAGCAGCTTTTTGATGATTTATATAAATTGTTCACCATTCCTTCATACTTGTCTGAGGCTAAGATACTGTGAACAGATGTTGACTTTCCCATCCCAGCCACCGTGAAGGAGTGTGCATCAGCACACACTCACTTACACACACATACAATACACAGTGCTATAAATAGATGTACATGCACACAAGAATAACTGGGTAGGGATATTCAAAATCATTCCCAAGGGTGTATATGCACACACAAATGAATCCACTGTCAGAAATCCCAGGCCCAGAACACTGAGACTGCTTGGGAAAGGATTCCTTTTGGTGGAAATTGGGCTATTTAAAAGAAGTGGCACTTCAGTCTGTGGAGTAGTGATTGGGGGTTAGCAATGGTCTTCTGTAAGCTACCTGCTCTGGGCAGAGGCAGGTAGCCCACAGGGGGATACTGAGGGCAGATGCTGAGGACATCCTTGTTTCTCATACAGATTCGGGCCGATGGTCCCCCCCATGGTGGGGTCCAGTACGAGATGGTCTCTGTGCTCAAGGACGGAAGCCCCATCCTCCGGGACATGGCCTTCTCCATTGATCAGCGCTACCTGTACGTCATGTCTGAGAGACAGGTAAGTGCTAACAGCCATCTCTCCTTTCCAAACTCCAATAAACTGCTGCTAATCTGTCACCTTTGTTCAGAAACTGTTCAGTCCAAGAAGAGAGACCTCTGGGCTTGCAGCACAGGGGTCCTGAGAGGGGCAGAGTCCCTGTAGGCTTTTGCAGGGAGCTAGAGAAAAGCAGCCGGGGGCCAGCCACTTCCCGGAGGCTTCACTCTAGGCCACAGCCCCTGTCTCAGCGAGTGATGAACAGCTCTGCAAGAACAGGCCAGACTGCATGGAGCAGCTTGGTGTGATTAGGAGGTAGATTTACTGCTCTCAGGCCCACAGAGTCTGCGGCTCAAGGGAGCCAAAGAGGTGTAAATAATCCAGGCCTCCAGGCTGGGCCCACTCCTGGGAGAGGCAGACCCAAGATAGGGCCCCAGAAGGAAATAAAAATCTTGGCGTGAGTCTTAGACTGGTGCAGAGTATAAGCTGGTCAGCTCTGGGAAGCTGAAACCAGGCCGATGGAGGTGGGGAGCCCTGAGAAATAGACTTCCACCCTCTGTAGGGAAACAACTGAGCAAGTCTTCCACCCTCTGGGATGGATTGAGATTGTGTCTCCTGTGAATATGTGTGAGTAGAGAAAAGGCAAATGCAGAGAGAGCCATGGTGAAGGGAAAGAGAAGCAGGGAAGGCAGGGGATTCATGAGATCAATAGAGACCCAGAAAGCTAAGCAAGGACCTTAGCCAAGCCTGGCACATTCCATTCATTCGGTCAGTGGGTTAATAGTTGTTCAGCAGCAGCAGGGGTCTTGTCATTTTTCTTAACAGGGTAAGTGAAATAAAGGTCAAAGAAATGAGGAAAAGAATTGTCAGTCTGTCCCAGCAGCTGAGGACACTGACTTTGGTAGAGCTGAAAGCCGGGAGAGCTTTCACCAGTTGCTTCCCAGCTCATGTCATTCTCAGAGAATTCTGCAAGAGTTCCAATTCTGCAAGCTGATCAAACTTACCCTTTCCAGAGCTCTCCTTACCTCCTTTCTTTTCGAATGTAAGAAGTCTGAATCAGGGGATGAGGGATGAGCAGAAGAAGTAAGGAAGAGACAAGTGTGCACACAACAGCATTAAGGGAAGCAGTGATGCAGTTCTGACTTGAAAATTAGTTCTTGAGGACAGATGACGTAAATCATATGATAATTGCATGCAAATTACATCCAGATCCTCTTGAATCCACCTGTCTTTTTCACCTTCTTTCATGTGGCCTCTGCAGTTGAAGTATAAACAGGTCCAGATGGGAATTTCGTGGATCTGCAGACAGCTTTGCCTAACCTAGAGTGGGTAAGACAGTCTTGGAAATAAACATTGACCCATCATTCCAATGAAACAGTCAGTGGGCCTAAAAAGAACTATTCCTGGGCACATATTTATTGGGAACAAAGTGCTGGGAATCATCAAAATGAATGAGACTTAGTCACTACCTTAAGTTGATTGCAACCTAACAAGAGAGAGACAGGTTCTCAAATAGCCCAATAACATAAGATTGAATTCTATACATGCTCTTTTATCCTGTTCTTCTTTAAGGGAAAATATTATTTGTTTAGTAAAAATGGTGGATGCTTGTGATACAAATTCAAGCAATGCATACAGAAAAGAAGACAGGAGCAGGTCACTAATTCTCACTACCCAAAATATAACACCATGTTAACATTTGGTGAGCACCATTCCAGGACTTATGCAGAAATAGATACAGATAAAAAGACAGATGGGTAGATGATGACCTATATAGGTAGATAAAATGATGGGCAGAGATTGAATAGGTGCACATTTTATGCAATATTTTTAAGAGGCACTGTGTGTAGCAGAGGACCAGGCAGGTAGCTCTGGGTAAGTGCTTTCTCAGATTCTCTGAGCCCAGCAAAGTGGGAAAGAAGAAGTGACCAATGAGACCTTAGTGGGACCGGGAAGGTACCAAGGCATACATTTTAGCTGCATATCTTTTTATCCGACACTTTCTGAAAATCCATCCGAAATGTAACCAAAGAAGAGGGGCTGGGTCAAGGTTGGAGGCGGATGAGTGGGTTTCAGAGAATATAGTCACCTCCTAGATCCATATCTGATGCCATCTCTGAGAGCATCAGCCTGGCCACACCAAGTGTCCACATAGCTTATCTGTAAATATCCCTCCTCTGTCCCACCTTCTGCTTCAGGTACCCAGTTCTTGTTACAATCTGCACCAAACAGAGGGGTTTAGCAGTAGCCAGCCACAATGAGCAGAGATAGGAAGAACTTAGGTTTCATGCCATGGACTGTCTCTGGTCAAGTGAGATATTAGTAGGGGGAGCTCCCTGTAGCAGATGGAGCTGTGATTAGGAGGCAAAGTCTAAGGGGGATTTGTGGTGGAGCTCTGAGACCTGTCACCTGGAGAGCCGTGAATTATGTAGAAATAGGTAGCCAGGTGACTTCACCAGGGGCTGAGTCCAAAGATGAAAGCCAAGAACAGCTCAAGAGGCCCATCTGTCTGAGGCTGGCTGTGAGTTAAGTACTCATAGACAGCTCAGATGTCTTCAAGGAAGCAGTTGAATGTGTGGCAGGAGAATAATCTGTAAAAATGAAGCCAGATGTCCTGGGTTCTAGTCCAGCTTGTGCTATCACTGATAGTAGAATCCTCTGACAGCTTCAGCTCCTCTTTTATAGCTGAGAGGAGTTGCATCAGATAACAGGCTTGTCTCTGAAGTCCACAGGTCTGATTTGGACTTCATTTCACCATTCTCTATCTGAGTGGCCTTACACAAGTCACTTAACCTCAGTGTTCTCACACAAGGTCAGTGTGAGGCTCAACTGAGACAACAAATGGGGAATTTCTTTTTATACTGCCTCACATGCCACATTCTATATGGCCCCTTCTAACTCTCATGCCTCATGATCCCATTTCTCAGGAATATGGAGATGATGTGTGATGAGGAGGGGCCAGGGGGACATGACACAGCTAGTCATCCTCAGCCTGAGCCAGGAGATCTGTGTTCTAGGCCTGGCCCCACCTCTGACTTCAAGGGTCACCTGGGCCCTCAAATTCTCAGGGTCTCAGTTTCCTCATCTTTAAAGATGGAGATTATAAATCTAACTCTAAAGTCTCTTTCAGATCTTACAGAAATTTGTTTAAGGGCCTAGGACTGGGACTCTGCTCTGTCTCTCTCCAGAAGATGACACCAAAAGCACAAGAGATGGGCTTGGGACTAAACCAAAAGCACAGTGTTCTCTTTTTCAATTTTTAATTTTAAAATTGTTTTGTTTTGTTTTGTTTTTGAGACAGAGTCTCACTATCGCTCCGTCACCCAGGATGCAGTGCAGTGGCGTGACCTCTGCTCACTGCAACCTCCGCCTCCCCTGTTAAAGTGATTCTCCTGCCTCAGCCTCCTAAGTAGCTGGGATTACAGGTGTGTGCCACCACACCTGGCTAATTTTTGTATTTTTAGTAGAGATGAAGTTTTGCCATGTTGGCCAGGCTGCTCTCAAACTCCTGACCTCAAGTGATCCACTCACCTCGGCCTCCCAAAGTGCTGGGATTACAGGCATGAACCACCGTGCCCAGCCAATTTAAAAATTGTTGTAGAAATAGAGATGGGGTTTCACCGTTGCCCAGGCTGGTCTTGAACTCCTGGGCTCAAGTGAAAGGTCCACTTCGGCCTCCCAAAGTCCTGGGATTACAAGCGTGCGCCACCACGCCCAGTCAGTACAATGTTCTTAAGGAAAGATTTATGAGGCCACGTGTGCTCATATGAGCATCTTTCCTGAAGGGTGAACACTGTAGATAAAGCTGGAATGCTGGTTTGGTTATGGATATGTGCAGATGCTCTTCAACTTACAATGGGGTTGCCTCCCAGTCAAGCCACTGTAGGTTGAAAACATTGTAAGTCAAATACATGTTTAATACACCTAACCTACCAAGCATCATAGCTTAGCCTCACCTACCTTAAACATGCTCAGAACACTTACCTTCACTTACAGTTGGGCAAAATCATCTAACACAAAGCCAACTTTATAATTAAGTGTTGAAAATCTCATGTAATGAATTGAAGATTGTACTGAAGGTGAAGGAGAGAGTGGTTGCATGGGTACTTGAAGTACAATTTCTATTAAATGTGCATTGCTTTCACACCACTGTAAAGTCAAAAAATCATAAGTTGAATCATTTTAAACTAGGACTGTCTATATTCCTACTTGGAGGCAGCAATTTAAGACTTTCGAGTTCTCTAAAAGTCCTAAGACCTTTTAAGACATCGTGGGAATGGGTTTTTCATCATTTCACTTTAAAACAAATCTCTGGGCAACCTGTCTTACACTCTGCCCCCAACCCTTGCCACTCTGTTCCCCCACCCCTCCTCCAAACATGACACGTGTCATATTGTTGGGGCCGTGACAGTGGAACACATGATGAGAGTAAAACCAAGTTTCTGGTCTTACATTCTGCCTAGAGAGGTTTTCATCTCCCCACAGAGCTAGAACAATCCAATATAGCACTCATGGGTTCTCTCTCATTCTCAATTAATTAATTAAATGTAATTAAGAAATAGGACTAGTAAGTGTTGGGTCATTAGTGTCACTGCCTAACAAGTCAATGTTAATGTACTGTTAATAGATCTAAGACCGGCCAGTCCCAGGGGAAAATTTGGGAACTGATTCCCCAATCCTGTTAATTGCCCAGGTGCTCCACTGAGAGGATGCCTGGCTCTTTCCTAGAAAGTCTGCCCCAGCTTCACTGACAGCGAATCAGCAGACATTATGGGCATGCATACAAGTTGCTCCCATATCCTCAGTGTCTAATGGAAGTCAGACAGCGAGTCCGGGGAAAATCAGGCTATGAGCCAAGTGAAAAACCAAGCAACAAGATGAAAAGAAACTTGATAGCCCCAGTTTTCACCCAACTTGTCAGGCTGGCCACTCCCAGAAAAGGAGTATAACTGTATACACAGGGTAGATGGGAAAAGAGTATAGGGATGGAAGCAATTATTCTATTTTATACTTTAATTAGTTTGAATTAGCAGAGGGAATAGAGGCATAAAATGATCCAGTGAAGGGTGAAATGGAAAAAGGGAGTCACAGTGGAGAATGGCTCCGTACAGACTGGAAAGGGCCTCTGGAACAGCAGAAAGGATGGTGATGGTGTGTGTGTGTTTGGAGTGGGTGGTGGGGCATAGGATTCTGTTCTCTTATTTCAAGACCTGGAGAGGCAAAATAGCATAGATGTTAAGAGCCAGCCCATGGGAGTCAGGCCAACCTCCATTCCACAGACACTTACTAAGTACATGGTTTTGATAACGTTATTCAACTTCTCTAAACCTCAATTTTTTCATCTGTGTAATGGGCCTAATGCAATTGTTGTGAGGATTGAGAGAATGTATATAAATCACCTAGTGTCGTGTCTGACACATAGTGTTTTCAATAAGTGGTGGTAATTATTATTACTAGTGTTATTCTTAGAACTTCTTTGGAATTTCAGAAAGGGCTAGAAACATCTCCACCACAAATTATGGCTGGCACAGAATTCCCAGTTTCAGGCAGTGGCTTCCAACTGCCATTCCTTCTGCTTCCTCCCAAGCACTGCCTCAGAAACCTCTGGCCCGGCCAAATGACAGCACTGGGCTAAGTCTCTCATAATCTGGTATTTATTTTAAAAATCCAGGAATGTGCAGGGCAGACTAAACAGTCCCGCTCCCCTCAATACACAGGCAGGCAGCCCCAGGCCGATGTGTGAGGCCCAAAGGCCAGGATAGCAGGCATCTGTGGAGAGAAGGGAGGGGGACCCTGTGAGCCTGGGGCTGCATGCGTGGACAACGGGCCAGAAAGGGAATACCTATGGGGCCTTTCATTTCTGGTTTCTCCAGGTAAGTAACAAAGTCTCATGCTCATTGTGAAAGATGGGTCTGTCACTCTCCAGGTAGTGAACATTCAGACCCCAATTCCGAATGTCCTAGATGTGCTAGTAGTTGGCACACTCTTCTGGTTATTTATTGCTTTGTAACAAACCACCCCCACATTTGGGGATATTTGTAAAAAACGTGTCATTATGCTCAAAGACTATGTAAGTCAGGAATTCAGATAGGGTGCACCGAAGATGGCTCATCTGTATTCTATAATATCTGCAGCCTCTGCTGGAATGACACGAACGGCTGGAGCTGACTAGAAGGACAAGGGGCTAGAATCATCTGGAAGCTTCTCCTTCTACATGTCTGGGAAGTAGAAGCTGGGATCAGCTGGGACTGTTGACCTCAGTGCCTTAGACAAGCCCCTGCCATGTGTGTTGGGCTTCCTGACAGCAGGTGGCCCCCAAGACAGTCAGAATTCTTGCTCATGGTAGCTCAGGACTCCAAGAGTGAGTACTCCCTACAAGAAGGTAGAAATTGCATTGCCTTTTTGTGACTTGGCTTTGACAGTCAAACACACAATCAGTCTACCTGCCTCTTCCCTCTGCTGCCCACCACCCATGTGATTCTGATGCGTGTGGCCCATGAGCACGCATTAAGAACATGATTCCCCGGCTACCAAGGTCATGGAATCACAGAGCATCAGAGCTGGTAAGGACTGTAGAGAGCACCCATTCTGACCCCAGAGGAGAAAGATGAGGCCCAGAGAGGACCCTGTTTAGCTGTCCCATCAGCATTGTGCAACACCCAACGCCCAGCTGGAGTCATCAGAGCTGGAGTGATTTCTTCAGACATATGGGGAAGCACAGACAGCTTTAAAGCTTGTTGTTGATTTGCTGAAGGTTGCGTAAGTCCTAAGTGAGGTCTATCAAATGCCTATGGGCCCTGAAAATGCTTTCAGGAAGAGTTTGCAGGAATCCATCAGTAGCAGGATCACACTGCCTGGAAATTGCCCCATCAAGGGAATGCTGCTTATAAATAGCTCTCCAGGCAGTCTTCCTGTGGCAATATTGTCTCATCTTGCACAAGAGCAGGCCCTCTCAGTGACTTACCTTCAGTATGCAGGGGAATGGGACCTCATCCCCATGGATTACAGGAAACTGGCTTTTTAACCACATCTGTTTAACGTAATTTAAGAGAGTTGAGGCAAGGAGACTGTCAGCCTGGAGTTTTCAGAAACAAAAATTATTTGGAAAGATTGTAAGGCCACCCTTTCCCGAAGGTCTTAAATGCAGGAGAGACACCCCACCACCCCCCAAGAAATTCTCTGCATTGTTTGAAGACCCTACGCAGTGTCTGGGGAGAGATGGAAGGACAGACCAGACCCTTAGCATGCCATCCACCAGTGTCCAGCAGCTGCACCAGAAAACTAATTGTGATTTCCTCAGTTTGGAAGAGGCCCTGTCAACTACTAACCTGGATCTAGAGCCAAAAGTAAGAATCCTTTTCAGAGGTGCTGTTGTGATCCATGGGGCAGTAAGTCTTCTACCTGTAGCCAAAGCTACTGAACTGTCAAGTCCCTAAGGCACCTAAAGACCTTGGAGAAGGGAAAGAAAACACGTGGGGAGCCATGCTTCCAGATGTCCCCTGCTCATTTATTTTGACATCTCAGACTATTATTTTGATTGTGCACATTTGTTTAGTCCAGGCGATAAGGCTTCCCAGGGCGCAGGCAGAGCATGCCAAGGTATATTTTTACAAGGCGGGCAAAGTCTCAGTAACAGGAGACCTCCCTTCTGCCTGGGCTGGGAGGCCTTGGCTGAGCCTCTGGGGAAGAGGGAAAGTGAGGGGGCAGGGAGGAGAGTTGAGCCTGAGGGACTTTGGGGAGAATTACAGAGTTTGTGGATTAAGAAAGTGAGGATAAGCGAATTGCTGCTGCACTTTTGTTTTAAAATATGTCACTTTCAATCCAAGCCTTTGATGCACATGTGTTTCTGGTTAAGGATGCAGGACCCCAGTGTGGCCCAGGAGCTGAGCGTTCACATCAGTGCCTTTCCCAAAGAAAAGGATGGAATCCTGCCTCCCCGGGGGCTGCCGGTGCAGGCAACAATGACCACCTCAAACCCGGGTTTTGATTTTTTCCTCTTTCTTTCCCCCATTTCAAATGTCAAGGAACAAAGAAGCTGACAGGGAGCTGATTCTCTGGCTATTAATATTCTCATCGGAGCATTTTTTTTTAAATAAATATTTTCACATGAGGGAAAGGCAATGCAAACCCACCCTATTAATCAGACACTTGGCTTGCTGTATTTAAGAGAGAAAACTCCAGCCTCTTATTTTGAAATCCTTTGGTTTGGAAAGAAATGATTGAATACAATGCCCAGGCTGGGAGAAGTGGTGCCAAAAACCTCATTTCTCTAAATGGGCAGGGGCTTGGAGACTCTTTCTCTAGTCCTTGACGAGGGATTTGATTTTTCTTTCTAGATAGGTACTGCTGAAGGCTGACACTGACTGCCCAGAGTGATGTTCCTATGACCGGGAGATGGGAAGTTACAATGTCTCACCAGAAGGAAACTTACCCTCCCCCATTCTTTTAAATATGGGGAAACTGATGCCTCCAAAGGGGACAGTCATTTGCCTAGGTCATCATCTGAATTACCAGAAGAATCAGGGTAAATCCTGAGTAACCTGGTCTAGCCCAGCATCCTTTCCCAACTTGACAACAGTTTCACTCAGCACAGGCAAGAGCGAACACTAACTGTGTTTAAAACTTTTAATTAGCAAAATTAAAACGACCTAGGCCCAAGAGAGTTCCTGAAGATGTTCTGAAGGGTCAAATTAAAATAGGGAAAGATTTGCATATTGTTTGCATATGCAGATTCATTCATTCAATAGACCATTAAGTGTTGACCATGTATAATGCATAGAGTTGTCCACTGACAAGTCATTTGCATATGTAGATATAGATAGGGCTGTCTTTCTAAGTAATATTCCAGCAAAAGTCTCCTTCTAAATAGGGCTGCCAGAAAGATAAGTACCTTCTTGATTTCTTTCTGCTGTTTTCAATGCAACAGTAGCACTATCATGTATGTTTTTGTATAGCAAAAAATAAAATAGAATCCCTGCCCTCAAGGTGGTCAAATTCTGGAGGGGCGCAATGATGTATAGATAAATCACAAGATATGGTTATTTATTTGTACATTAGAGCAATGCTGTAGAATGTGTTTATGTAAACTCATACCACCAAGAAGGGATCTGTCCTGGTTCCCTCCATAACTGGGTCACTCAGGGGACTCACCCTCTGCCTAACGTAAGAATCCACAGCTGGTTTATCCAGAGATTCTCTAGTGAAGAGCAGCCCTTTATTTTACAAAAGAGGAGATGAGAGGTCTGAGGGGGCAGGTGACTCCGGAGAAGAAAGGGTGTACCAAGCTGCACGTGGAGAAGCAGACAATGATTGACTATCAGTAGTTTCCTAGCAGCCATGGGAAGCAGCCAGCCTGGGTTCAAGTCCTGGCTCTACCGCTTACTGCCGTGTGACCTTGGGCAAGTTGCTTCACCTTTCTGTGCTTCAGTTACCTCACCTGTAAAATGGGCATAATTATGGCGTCTGTTTGAAGATTAAATTAAATTAATTAATGCATAAAAAGCATTCTGAAAAGTACCAGGAACATACTACCTGCTTAGTAAATGGTAGTAGTAGTAATTATATTTTTACGGTTGTGCCCCCATGCATCGTCATCAGGCCAAGCCCTGCAGATCATGCTTTGCAAACAGCCACACCTAAAAAAAAGCTTAACCACCCTGACTTGCCTCTCAGCCCTACCTTATTTAAGCTGTGTTGAAATCTAACTAATATTTTTGCTGTGTTTTTCTTATTTTAGTTTACAAACATGATCTCAGCTAATACACCAGTCCCATGAGATAAGTATTATTGTCCTTGCCTTTTTAAACAGGTAACAAAACTGAAATTCAAGTTGACTAAGTAATTTGCCCAGGGCCACCAAGCTGTCCAACAGCAGGGCTGGGACTCCACCCCACACTTCTGAAGCCAAATCCACACCTCTTCAGCTTCCTGAGACAGCGCCCCCTGGCTGCCCTGTGGCTGCAGAAGGCTCCTCCCCTCCTGTTCTCCCCATACCCGGCTCCCAGTTAGGAAAAGGGTTCAGAGGTGGCTTTCTGGGCTCCAGGAGACCAGCACAGACTCAGTAACTCCTCACTTGACACCTTCAAGGAGATTGGAGTAGTGCACTGTTTTGTTTAAAAAACCGATAAAGGAAAGCAAGCACTGCCCCAGGCCCTACATGGACAGTCAGAGGAAATGCCTCTGCAGGTGGTCAGAGTGCAGGGAGAAAAAGCGCCACTCCCCAGGAAGTTACTGTGGAGTTGATCCTGTACAGCCAAGCGCCTCACAAGCATGATCTCCCCTCCTCACAACAACCTGGGAAGACAGGTATTATCTCCCCCATTTAGCAAATGAGGAAGGCCAGGTGCAGCAATGTTGAGGGATCTGAACTGGGTATTTCTATGACTTTTAGGAGGCAGAGCCAGGAGTGAAGAGCCTGTCTGTGTGGCTGCAAAGCTCCTGCACTGCTCGCCCTCCCCCAGCACGAGGAGAGCCCATGCAGAGACCCCAGAGGGAGACATCATGACTCCCTTGCATATTTTTCTGCCCCCATCCAAAGCTTGTCGGTCTGGCAAAGGAAAAACCTTTGCAAGGAGGGCAGCTGCAGAACACATGGGAGGCATTGAAGCCCTGATTCAGCTTCTCTGGTGCTATTTCTAGTGTGAACCATGCAAACTCATATCAGCTCATTCACCGGCCCTAAGTAAGAGGTTCTCAGGCTCAAGAAAGCATCCTCTATTCGCCATCTTAAGTCTTATCCAGCCAGACACAGGCGGTGGGGCCGGAATGACACCCCAGAGCTCTGCAGCCTGCTTTTCAGCTCCTTCCAGGAGCGCTCCCTTGTGCTCCCTGCGTTGAGTTTCAGTAATTGAATGTGTTTTATTTAGACCGTAACATTTAGTGCCACTTTGGATTTCCAATTAGGCTTCAATCAGATGCCGAGAGTCTGATTCGTTTTGTTGTTTTGATCAACACGAAAGATGGCAACATCAGAGGAGCCGTCATGAAAAGTTATTTCCTTCCACTGATGACTAGGACAGTTTCTGTAGTGTGAAGATACAGGTTCAGAGGTGTCAAGAGAGGCACCATGCATCAGGGAGAGGGGAAGTCAGTGAACCCCTAGAGATAAGAGCAATTGGAAGTCCTGGGGTGCGTGGCCGGGACTTGACAAGGCCCCCCTGTATATGTGGGCCAGGGCCCTGGGTGCCCCAAGGGAGGGGAAAGGTGTTGGTCTCCACCCCAGCAGGTTTCTCACATAAATGGTTCAGGCCTGGCAGCCCCTCTCAGGCCTTTTATCCAGGGAGATCTTTGTGAACACAGCGTTCCCATGAGGTGGGAAACTATAACCACCACCTTTGATTTCTTTAGGGAAGGCCTCTGAACTCCTCAGCCAGAAGTGACCAGCTGTACTCATTTACAGGAATATGTGGGTGCTTTTTCTCACCACCTGTGAGTTCTGGCCAGCCACTCGCACATGCTGCCTGTCAGATAAGGTTTCTCAATGGGGTTGATCCTAGGGACAAAATTTGGAATCCAACTTTGAACTGCCAGGGCGTTTATTGTGGGAGGGAGGTGGCAGGATGGCAGAGGGGTGATGGGACAGTGGCCAGGGAGTGGTAGGTAAGAGTCTGCCTGTGCCAGTCATCAAGAGTCACTCACCATGCATCTGAGTCCAGGCCAACTGGAGCCTCCTTTTCCCCATTGATAAAATGTGTTTGAATGCCCCTTGTGGCCATGACATTGGGTGCATTCTTTCTGGCCATGAATGTGTATGGAATGGAGGCTGCATGCACAGCGCTTGGAGGCTGACCTGGGTTCGAGTATGCATGTGCTTGTGAGAACAGAAGTTGGTGGGGTCGGTGAGTGAGATGAGGGCAAACATTCCTGTGTGTTCTGGGGGTGATAGTGTCTACACTACGTTAGTGTTAGTGTCTACACTATGATAGTGTTAGGCTCTTTCATATACCATTGCATGTAGCCACTGGGGGAAATGTGTGTTCGAGCCCTTCTCCTCCCGGTTTTATGCTGTTTTTAGAGCCCAGCTTGGCCACATTTCCAGCTGGCTCTTTGATCTTTCTGTAGCAGGCCAGCTCAGGGACTCAGCATTTCAGCAGCAATCTCCACTTCATAGAGTGCACGCCTTGTGGTTAAATTCCCCGAGCCTTTGCCACTGTGCCTCAAGTTACCTCCCTCACCTCACCTTGTTCCCCCCAGTTATTATTGGTCCCCACTTTGCAAACAGGTTGGGGTTTGAAACTCCCACCAGGTGGAGAGAAGACTGGCTGTGTAATCAGCTGTTGGTGGCTTAGCAAACAGTCTGGGTTCAGCCTCTGTCCCTCAACTAATATTTAATTACAAGAAAGAGGTGGGAAGAGATGCGAGCCAGGTAGAAGGAAAATAGGAGGGGGAAAAATGAACTGAGATTAAAAAAATGTTCTAGCCACTTAGCCATTAAATAGCTCATCAAACAGCCTTTGAGGACCTACTCTGCTCACAGCAAAGAGCTTATCCTTGCACTATCACACATACTATGGAAAACAGACAAGTAAGTAGTGAGTTACAGTACGGTATGCAGAGTGCTGGGATTACGGGAGAGGGTGCCACCCAATATAGCCTGTGAGTCAAGGAAGGCTTCCTGGAGGAGGTGATGCTCTAGGTGAATCGTGAGAGGGGAGGGGGTCACCCAGTGGAATAAAAAAGCAAAGAAGTATTGTTCAAGTTAAGGAAAGCTTGGAAGTGTGAGAGAGTTTGGTATATTCAAGGAATATTTCCCAAAACTTGATACTGGCAGAGCTGAAGGCAAGGATTAGGAGGCATCCATCCTCACAGAATTCCTACAGCATGTAGGCGAGCAGCCTTCACGTGGGCTCAATCCACCCACCTTTCCTAAGAGGGATTCCCCCAGCCCCGGCTGCTACAACATAGAATTGGTAGGAAGCCATCATGCACCCAGCCCCTGGTACTCTCTGTGGCAAGCTCATCAGCAGGTCCTCTGGACATGCCCTGGATCTAAGTTACATCATCAAGAAAAAAGATGCTAGCTCTGGCGGAGCTCCAGTGCTAAAGCCTGTTGTGACCTTGCCAATCCCCTCCCCTCAGGACAGCCATTTCTCTGACTGTACAGCAAGGAAGACCTCTGCCCATCCCAGGTTCGTGGGAAGAGGATAAAGGAAATGAGGTAGTGCAGCCATTTCAGGCATTCATTGTATCATTTCTGCAACATTTATTACAGGCAGAGACCTTGCTGTCTGGGCTGCTTCTGTCTCCCCAAGAGATACCACAGTGTTTGGTACTTAGTAGTACTCAAGAAACACTTGGGCCGGGCGCAGTGGCTCACGCCTGTAATCCCAGCACTTTGGGAGGCCGAGGTGGGTGGATCACGAGGTCAGGAGATCGAGACCATCCTGGCTAACACGGTGAACTGCTGTCTCTACTAAAAATACAAAAAATTAGCCGGGCGAGGTGGCGGGTGCCTGTAATCCCAGCTACTCGGGAGGCTGAGGCAGGAGAATGGCGTGAACCCGGGAGGTGGAGCTTGCAGTGAGCCGAGATAGCTCCACTGCACTCCATCCCGGGGGACAGAGCGAGACTCCGTGCCCCTACCCCCAAAAAAGAAACACTTGTTGGAGCTTAGGAAGAAAGAGAGGAGGTGAAAAAAAGAAACAAAGGAAAATATCTATGAAAAGGAGGCATTCTAGTTTACTGTAAGGCCTCATCTTGGGAGGCAATTAGAACTGTATTCAAATCTTGGCTCTATCACTCTTTGATATGGCCTGGTGTATCCTCTCTAAGCCTCGGTCTTGTCTTCTGTAAGCTAGGAATAACAGTAATACCTACCTGATAGGACTGCTGAGAAAGTGAAATCCCTATACAATGCCTGGGACAGAGTGAGAGCCAAACCCTCGGACATGGCTCTAGCTAAGCCCTGTGTTTTCTCCCTGCCTCCATGGTAATCTCCCTCTTTCGCTACCATGGAGTCCCCCACAACTAACATGTTGCCCATTTTTCATCCTTAAGTCATCTGCCAGTTGCATCTATTTCTAGCCTCTGTCTTATGAGACAAGAATAAGGAAGGAAAACAGATAACTGTGGAGGCTCATTTGCCAGTTGTCAGCTTCTA
This sequence comes from Colobus angolensis palliatus, assembly GCF_000951035.1. Lineage (NCBI taxonomy): Eukaryota > Metazoa > Chordata > Mammalia > Primates > Cercopithecidae > Colobus > Colobus angolensis. The sequence continues at coordinate 5,109,933 of NW_012110920.1, read as the reverse complement.
CCATCAGCTGAGCTCTCTTGTCTGCTTCTCCCTGGGTGCCTGGAAAAATCATTGTGACCTTTTATTTACTGGTTGATCTAGTCAGCTCTTGGCTCAGGAACTCTCTGCCCGCCCCTCAGGCTCCCCCCAGCTCTCCCAGCCCTCCATCAGCCAGTGTGAGTTCCCTGCCTCCCAGGCAGAATCATGCTGCAGGACAGGCAGGCTGTGCTGGGCCCTCGGAGCCTCCCTGTCTTCATGATCAGATTCCTAAAAACCTGTGGGCACGGAGAGGAGGGGCAGTCAGAGCTATTGATCTTCCCTACTTGCTGCTCCCACCAGAGGGGATTTCTGCTGCAGATCCTCTCCTGCAGGCCTCTTGTTCCCACCCCATTTTACTGAGCAGCTAAACTGAGCTTGAGGCTAGTGAGTGGCTGCCCCGGAGTTACTCCGTAAGGCAGCAGCATACTCTCTCAGCCCCTCATCCAACTTTTTGAGCTTTACCAGGTTCTTTTCATCCATGTCCCTTCAACTTCTTCTACTCCCTACATCAGCTCCCAGCCTGGCTGGCCGGCTATGGCCAGCAGCTATTTCTGCTTTTCTTTCTCTTTCTCCCTGGGCCCAGCCATGCATTTCTCTGCAGCTCCTCTGAGCCAATTGGACTGAGGTGTGCACCTCGGGAAGTGAAGGGTGGCTGTTGGGAATAGGGACAATTGTAGTGGTGATGAGGAGACAGAGGAGGCTAACAAGTGTGTGCTGACAAGAAGACATGTCACATTGGTCCCTGGAAGGCCAGGAATGAGCCAGGCAGACCCAAACTATGTCTGGATTGGTTGCAGGAGTTAATGGTATATACAGCATAAATGTGACCTTTTGTTTACTGGTTGTGAGTAAGTAAAAGGAGTGTGTGTATGTATATGTGTGTGTACATGCACACATATGTGTTTCATACCCAGATCAGCTTCTGGAAAAACAATCATCCAAGGTAGAGTATGGCTTTCTCACTTCATTTTCTTCAGGCCATCTCCTTGGACTTCCCAAAGTTTTCATTGCCCATATTGGAATTGGGAAGCCTTATGCCTCCCTCAAATTTGGAGAAAGGAGTTTTAAAAGCCTCTTGTGCAAGTCAGCTCCCTGCTTTCCAAGCTCTCTTCTTGGCCCTTGCTGTCAGCATCAATTTTCTGCAGGGAGTGATTTAACCTTCATTTATTCATTAATTCCTTTTTCCTCTTAACTTCATTAAGTAAGATTTATAAAGGTGGTGAATTGGAAAGGTCACCTGTCCCTGGGCCCAGGACACAGTATGCCTGCCTCTCTTCTTGTGTGCTTCCTTTCAGGAGTGCTGCTGAGGTAGGCAGGTGAGGAGAGTAGCAGAAGAGAGAGTGAGAGCAGAGCCTGTGCTCCTGGAAGGCAGGGCAGGCAGGCGGATACCATAGGCTCTGAACGTGCTTCCAAATTGCCTGCTTACTGTTGGGAGGCAGGATGGCATGGTGGGGAGGATAGGTTCTGTGTTAGGCACATCTGGAATGCTGGCACTACCCTTCCTAAGCATCAGCCTTCCCCAAGTTACCTGTCCTCATTAAGCCTTCAGTTTCCTCTTAGAAAAATTGTCAATAATGCTAGAATCTACTCCATCAGGTTCTTGCAAGGATTAAATGAGATGCTTCATGAGCACAGTGCTTAGAACACAGCAAACATTCAACAAACAAATTGAAAATCTTTTTTAAAAGATCTTCAGTTTTCCCAGACCAGCCTTGGTAGCACTGGGCAGTCAGTCATTGGATCATGGACCACTAGAGACTAGTGTGCAGGAAATCTGTTTGATTCCTCCCCCAAGCAAGCTAAGCCCACATATTCAGTAACTGACCATACCTCCAGAACCACAGGAAAAGCCTGTGGTTTCCTCATGGGGGAGCCAGAAAGAACCAAACCACCCCATGGGGCCAAGGTTGCTTCCCAGCATCTAACAGATTTCGCAGAGAGTTAGGGTAAGCTAGCCTCCTGTTCACTGCTGTCACCCTCTGAGGCCCACCCAGCAATCATTCGTGGTCATAGACCTTTTTTCAGTCCCTGAGGCCTGCTGGGCTCAGCTGCTAACCATCTCATCTTAAGGTGCTGTCTCTCTCGTTGCCAGTCTCCCTGGAAGGAGGGGATGCAGTACAGACTAAAGAGCATGCAGGTGTTTTGAACTTGTCCAAAGGTCAGAATATCTGCCTGCTGCCATCTCCATGTTGTCTTTCCTCCTGTGACCGCAACAGAACTCAAAACCATCTCAATCCACCCCAATTGCAGTGAATTCAGTCCTCTGAACTTCTCTAACTCTTACGGCAAAACTGCCTGTCCGGATCTATCTATGTGGTGTCTTCCCCCGTCAGGCTTTAAACTACTCGGGGAGCAGACACAGGTTGGAAGCAGCCCACCCCCTCCCAGGGCCGTTTGTGCAGCCAGAACTCAATCAGGTGTTTAAGAAAATAATTTTAATAGAAAAGCACAGAGGAAAGCGGGCAGGCAAACCTGTTCTGTGTGCCAAGCTGAGAATATTGGGTTTGAATATGATCACAGAGGATTACAAGAATTAATTTTATTTTATCTAATATGCTTCGAATTGGGCTTCTGAAATTCAACATGCAAATGTATGCTCCTAGTGCAAATTGGAGCATGCCCAGATTAATGGAGAAAATTCTCATCACCTCGCTTTTCTCAGAATGTGATTTCCCTCACCTGGGATCACCTATTTGTTTGCCAAGGATGAACCAAGGGGTAAATTCTGATGGAGGAAGGAATCTGAGGGCTGGGTCAATCTGACCAGTGCCTCCCCATGGCAGGTGGAATGAAGAGAGACACTGAGCAGTGGATGACGGCCCTTCACAGAGCATGGGGACTTCAGGGCAGTAGCCATGGGAAGTCCAAACTGCTCCTCTGGTCCCAGACCAGCCTTCACTGGTATACGGATCACTTCAAATGCATTGTATTAGTTCCTACTATCCTCCCTCCCAGATTTAATGACATTCTTGGGCATCGTTAATAAACAATGCCTGACCTTTTTAGAGTGGCAACCATTATATTACTTCATGAAATATGGCCCTACACAAAAGGCCATTTGGTGTAGTTATTGTTACAGTTTGAAGTGAATTTGGGTCTAACAATGAATTTGGTTCTGAGACTTTCACAGTATCCATTGAGAAAACTGGAGATACTAGTCACTGAATAGCCTAAATAGAAAGTGATCAGTGTTTATACCTGAATGTCATGGCTCTACGTCATTCTCTGAGTTTCTGCCCTCATTCTCTAGCTGTGGCCGATACCACTACCACCATGCCTGGCCACTAAGGACGCTGTGACACCAGCTTGGCCTAGCTGTGGACAATTTCCTCTCCCTATAATTCAAGCTAAATCAATATTTGAATGTATAGGAAAGAAAGAAGGCCTCACATGTATAGGAAATTTATTTTCTCAACCCTCTTTAGTTGGGCTTGTCTAAAACATAGGATATCCCTGGTTCTTTTTTTTTTTTTTTTTTTGTCCGAGTTTTGCTGTTGTTGCCCAGGCTGGAGTGCAGTCACATGATCTCGCCTCACTGTAACCTCTCCCTCCCGGGTTCAAGGGATTCTCCTGCCTCAGCCTCCCAAGTAGCTGGGATTACAGGTGCCTGCCACCACGCCCAGCTAATTTTTGTATTTTTAGTAGAGACGGAGTTTCACCATTTTGGCCAGGTTGGCCTTGAACTCCTGACCTCAGGTGATCTGCCTGCTTCAGCCTCCCAAAGTGCTGGGATTACAGACGTGAGCCACCGTGCCTGGCCCGGTTCTACTTTTTAAAACAATTTTTATTTAAGGTTCGGGGGTACATATGCAGGTTTTTTATTTAGGTAAACTCGGGTCATGGGAATTTGTTGTACAGATTATTTCATCACCCAGGTACTAAGCCTAATACCCAATAGTTATTTTTTCTGCTCCTCTCCCCCTTCCGTCCCTCCACCCTCATGAAGGCCCCAGTGTCTGTTGTTCCCTTCTTTGTGTTCGTGAGTTCCCTTCATTTAGCTCCCACCTATAAGTGAGAACATGTGGTACTTGGCTTTCTATTCTGACAACCACTGGATTGGTTCTACTTTTTATGAACTTCAGTTTCTTTACCAGTGGCCCTAGACTAACATCTAGTGGCCATGGGGTAATGTTGGTAGACGTCAGTGTAGAGTGAAGCTGCACACACAACCTGGGCTTTAAATAGTTTCTCTCTCTGGGGTCAACTAGGTGGAATAGTTACCTGGCCATTTCCGTAACTCTCTGAGTAGCTTCCCTTAGGGACACATCTCCCTTCAGTTATAGAAGAAAGGTGGTTTATGTTTTTCTAAGTCCAATAACTAGCTGCGTCCCTTTCAATCCAGATTGGAAGCTCCTCCAGCCTCAGGAACTGCATTTGGCCCAGGGGTACTGCTTCCTGCTTTCCTGTATCCTAAGGCTACAGTCTTAACATATAAAATTACTTTAAACACAAACAATGACAGATAAGCGTTAGAGGAGAGTCATTCTTTTACATTGTAAAAATCGAACTGGGAATTGTCACTTTTAAGAGGTAAGAGGAAGACTTACGGACAGACTACCAAGAGGCCCTTATTTGTCTCTTAGCATTAAATCTAAATCATAAAAACCATAGACAAGAGACTCTTACACTTGGAGCTATTTCATTTTCTTTTTTTCATGAGAGGTGTATGGAGGGTGCAAAAGGCCCACACTCGAAAATATCATTTCACTGTGCTTCGGTTTCCCGGATGGTAAAAATGAAAGAATCCAGCTTCCCGATCTCTTAAGTCTGCATATTAATAACTAAACTGGATCAGTGGGATTTCTTGGGGTGAACAGTTGGACAGTTTCCATCATAATACTTGCTTGTGTGGGAGGATATTAAGCTCTTTCACCTTCTTGCTCTGTTAGGAAGTTCCTAATATAGGCTACAATATGGATGAACCTTGAAAACATTATGCCAAGTCAAGAAGCTAGTCACAAAGGATCACGTATTGTATGATTCCATCGCTGTGAAATGCCCAGAATAGGCAAATCCTTACAGACAGAAAGTCGATTGCTGTTGCCTGGGACTGGAGCAGACAGGAGGGAATGGGAGTGACTACTAATGGGTATGGGGTTTCTTCTGGGGGATGATGAAAGTATTCTGAAATGGATTGCGCTAATGGTTGTACGGTTCCTGAATATTCAAAACACCATTGAATTGCGCAATCTAGGTTGGTGAATTTTATGATATGTTAATTATCTCATTAAAGCTCTTATATTAAAAATCTTGGGAAGATCACGTCCTAATTTTATGGCTACTCCAGCACCTCTCCTTCTCCTGCTAACCACCACTCAAAGAGGAAGTGGATACTGCACCATGGGTGACGTCAATGTGTGCATCTGAGGGCTCTGCCATCCTTATTCTCTGTTCCTCTTCCCTTCTCCCTGTTTTCTTCCCCCTGCCGTGTTCTCCTACTCTTTCCTATTCCTTCTATCTCCGTTCTCCTTTTTTCCTTATTTTCCTACTGATCTCATCATCCAATGGGTGCATCTCATGGGCTTTCCTTAACCCTAGGAAACTTCCTTAAGCCTAGGAAGCTGAAAGGGGCGTGGAAGAGGGAACAAGAGATAGTGAAATTTAACAATCATCATAATAATAAAGTGTTAATATTATTATAAATTATTATTATAGCTGTCCAGGACTTAATTTAATCTTCACAACATTCCTATTAGGGAGATAATCATCCACATTTTGTAGATGAAGAACTTTTTATGGATAAAGATGAAGAAATAGACTAACATGACTAAGAAAACCCAGCCAGTTAGAGGCAAAAACAGAATGCAAACCAGGGTCTGTCTGGCCTTGGAGCCTATTCTCCAAAGCATGATAGGACCTTAAATATGAGGCTGGGCCTGGTTATTTATTGATGAATTATAATAGAAGTAATTTGATGGGGTTCTAAACTGCAGTATCTAGGATCTCATCTGTTGGTCTGATATTTATGGCTGTTTATGGGTGATATCTGCGTGGCTCTTCCATTCATTATGGTTTTCATTAGGACTCTAATCCTGTTTAGAAGTCTGTTTGTCATTTTTAACTCTCCTGTTTAATCTTGGGCAGCCCTAATCTTTTTTCGCTGCCAGCCAGAGGGAGACAGCCCCTGATGGCTCTTTTCTTCTCACAATTGTGTGCAGGTGGGGGTGTGAGGGGAGATGAGTGTGGTGGGCCTGCCTCTCCATGACTGTGTGGGACACGAATATGTGTGTGGAGTATCCATATGAGCTGTGGTGTGAGCATGTGTGAAATTCGTGCATGGTGTCACTGTATTGGTGGTATGCACTGTGCGTGTGTGGTATGGATGTGTGTTTGTGTTCATGAGTGTGTGTATGTGAGTATGGGTATGGGTTTGTGGAGTAATGGGGTACATATGTGTGTGTGTCGGGGGCTACCATTCATGGTATTTGTATTAGTCTGTTCTCATGCTGCTACGAAGAAATGCTCTAGACTGGGTAATTTATAAAGAAAGGAGGTTTAATTGACTCACAGTTCCGCATGACTGGGGAGGCCTCAGGAAACTTACAATCATGGTGGAAGGCACCTCTTCACGGGGCGGCAGGAGAGAAAATGAGTGCCAGCAGGGGGAATGCCAGATGCTTATAAAACCATCAGTGCTCATGAGAACCCACTCATTATTATGAGAACAGCATGAGGGAAACTGCCCGTATGATTCAATTACCTCTACCTGGTCCTGCCCTTGATTACAGTTGAAGGTGAGGTAGGGGTGGGGACACAGGGCCAAACCGTATCAGTATTCTTTTTCAGAAGCGTGAGAATTCTTGAGTGGAAGCCTAACCATCTGTTTCTAAAACACAGAGACCATTCTTGCCTCACATCTGACCTTCCCTGGTGTATAAATCCTCCCGGGGTGAGAGGGTTTTAGGGAATCTGGAAAGGGATAGAGATTGACCAGGCCCCCTCCCCTAAGACATTCTCGGAGCCAGAGAGGATTCTTCAGTCTAGCTCTCAGTCATGGTGGACCTTACTTAGGTTTCCCTGGGGATGGAAATCTCCTTCCCAGAAGCATTGGTTTACAGAGAAATTCTTCCCTGGGGCTCTTCATCCTTGAGGGAAGCTTAGATTTGTTTTACTTTTTCAGTTATTAAGTGTCTACTCCTAAGGAATGAGTAACAAAGGAAATCTACATGGGTGACATCCCATATTGTGTCCTTCACTGTCCCCAGAACACACCCAAATCTCATTCTCTCTGCTTTGGCTTATGGCATTTTCATGCCCGGGCCACTTTTCACCCTGCCCCTTTTCAAGTCTTGCCTCCATGGAGCTTTGCCTGCTCTCAGACCCAAAGGTGATTCCCATCTCTCTGCACCCTCTGACCTCCCCTCACAGACATTATAAGAGGGCCACAATATTTAGTACTTAAAAATATTCTATCTCTGGGTCCGCCAGGCCAGAACTCTGGGAGACCCACCAGCTACATTTCAACTCCCTACTTCCCTAGGAACTTGGGCATCAAGGCTGAAATGATGGCTCAGGAAATGCACCACATAAAGGCACCTGGCTGAGGGGCAAGTAGGGGCTGAAACAAAGTCCTCATTCATCTTACCAAGCCACGTGCCTAGAGGGGGCACTTCTTTCTAATCACACCAAAATACCGCACTGGCAAGTGGTAGTTCTGAAAGGGATTCTCAGAGAGTTCAATCTTCTTGTCTCAGGGCCTGTAGTAGCAGCCAGAGGAATGCTTAATGAAGAACCCAAAGAGTGCTGTCTGCCCCTCCCCGTGTGTCAAAGATGAAGTCTGGCCTCCAGTCTGTCTTCAGAAAGCTTCACCCCCTCCCTGATGAATCCCACCCCACTCTAATCACCACTTAACTCCACATGCCCTTGTCTGGCTCCAGCTTAATTTTCACATCTCAGTATCTGCCTTTTAAGAGTCCTAAATCTTTTTTTCACATCTTTGTTATGTCCTTCCAACTAGTTAGCAAGCTCTAGGAGGGCAGAGAGCATGTTTTCATTTCCTTTGCTTTTGGCCACCCTTGTGACATCCATCAGAAAACTCTGCACCCAGCTGGGGCTAAATCAGTATTGTTGACACACTGAGTCACCAGCCAAAGGTGCAGAGACACCAAAGCCCCATGCTTAGAGCTAGGAACTGGGCCAGTGACCCCGTCCCCAAAAGCCAGCTCAGTCAGTCGCCTCAGGGGACACAAATCCATCCACTCACTTCCCTCCTGTTCTGGACCTCATTACCCAAAGAAATGTCCCTAAGGATTAGAAAGCTCCAGAGGCCAGGCACAGTGACTCATGCCTGTAATCCCAGCACTTTGGGAGGCCGAGGCAGGTGGATCACTTGAGATCAGGAGTTCGACACCAGCCTGGCCAACATGGTGAAACCTCATCTCCACTAAAAATACAAAAATTAAGTTAGCCGGGCATGGTGGTGCATGCTTGTATTCCTAGCTGCTTGGGAGGCTGAGGCAGGAGAATTGCTTGAACGCAGGAGACGGAGGCTGCAGTGAGCTGAGACTGCGTCACTGCACTCTAGCCTGGGTGACAGAGCAAGTCACTGTCTCAATAAAATAAAATAAGATAAAAATAAAATAAAATAAAATAAGAAAGAAAAACAGAAAGTTCTGGAGAAACTCAGCCAATCTCATGGTCTCTTTCTGTGGTGACATAAAGTGCTGGACAGGAAGAGGAAGAAGTGGCCCTAGACCTTGACCAGACTCACCTTTCCTTATCACTTAGTGAAGGATTGATTCGATTTCTTGTGTTCAGGGGCTTTGGAGGGAATAGAGCTTCACCCCTCCCTGAAGGTGTGTTTGCTTTGGATCAGGGACAGGCCTGTTTGCGGACAGAGCATCCGGAGACCTTTCGCTGGGTCTGTGATATGGTGGCTTTGTTACTCTCCTAGAGAACAATGTATATGGCATGCCTGGCCGGTGGCATCAGGGAACGTAGCTCCTGCCACTTCTTCCTGGAGACCTCCAATCCTGAGCCCCTGGCTGACCTCCTCCACTTTCACCTTTCAGCCTCATACTCCTGTGCCGCCTCAGCACACTCTCCTGCTCTAAAAAAAAAAAGCAGCCACTAAATAGCAGTATTGATGCCCCATCCCCACATGCCCTAGAATGATAATGCATCACCCGTGGTGCGTATCCAGACGGAGCCAGATTACGCTCAGGTGGTTAAAAGTCCAGGTCTAATTAGAGTTCCAGGGAATCAAGCCATTGTATTATTAATGATTCTCCAGCAATGTTCTGATTAAAACAGTAATTTTAATAAGCACAGCTCGATGCTAAGTGTTCACTGAGCACCTAATTACATCAGTTATAACTCCAAAATTATTTAAAATTCCGCTTTTTTTCACCAGACCCGGCATGCACCAAATAAAATAGAGACTCAGACAGCTCAGTGATTATTTGCTCCAATTAATTTCCTAAGCACCTGTTTAAAAAAAAGAAAAAAAAAATATATATATATATATCTTTGTCTCTCTTCTATCTCCCCCAAGTTCCTCCCACTCCTGTGACCCCCAGAAGCTCGATGACATTGGTTACATTTGAGGCAGCCATATAGGGAGGTCAGGAATAGAAAGCTGTGAGGAAGGTAGATTTGAACAATCCCCACACTAACCTCCAGGTGAGGGGAGGCTGCAAAGTGCTAATCCCCACTGACTGCCCAGGCAGGACAAGACCCTGGGGTGGGGGAGGCAGAAGCACCCAGAGAGGGCTACTAACCCAGAGCCAGTTCCTGACTGCAGCCTTATCTTCAGCAGACCAGCTTCAGTTGTCACATTTAACCATCACACTTGCATCTCCTGGGAGACGGTGGCCAGTGGGTCAAGGGGCTTCCCTGTGTGGCTGTTCTCAAATTCTTCTGGCCACTTTCGTTGCAAAAGAGACTGCCTGACCTAGTCACTCCCTGGAAGGACACCAGGATTTCAGGAAAAATGGTCTGCTGAACCATCTGAGGGTTGGTGTCCGCAGTTTTCTTTTTTTAAACAATTTTATCAGTAAGTTATCCATCTGTACCCAATAAGCCTGATAGTGAACAATGCGGTGCTGAAACTCTCACTTTTTGTGACCCTCATGACAATATGCTAGTGAGGAACAGCGGTCCTTAACATCATCACGCCCAACCCACGTGCTGGGGGATACCATCACAAGGCAGCTTTCTGCTGTCTCCCACTATCTCTGCAAGATGTTTATCATGAGTAAAGTTTTGCCTGGATCTCAGGCAGGTGGCATAGCTTCTCTGCATACTTGTAGATAATGAAAGTCCTTTTGTCACTCCAGTCTCAAACACAGCCTCAAATCGGAATGGTAATGTCCAGTTCCAGACCAGACTTAAACTGTGGACTGACGTGCAGATTTTTTTCCTCCCCTTGCCTAAGCCTGCTGCACGGTCTCCAGTTACTTCTCTCTCTCTCTTTCCCGTTTGCTTTCCCTTAAGTGGATCCACTTTGTAGAAAGGAGAGGGGTCAGAGGGGTTCTTTCTCACATGAACTGGAATTGGCAGCAGATAGCCTCTGTTCTCAGGCCTGGTGGATATTTCTGACTCTTACAGGGCTGGGTTCTTCCTGGGCCTTCAAAACTACCTCCTCCTGAACCATTCCATGGCTGCAGCTCTCATCAAGTGGGTGGTGCTTTCTCTTCACCAGACACTGTTCTCTCGGCTCTGATTTTCCAGTTCTCTCCATACAGATGTTCAGAGTGGGGTCCCAGCACCACCTCCAGGGGGTCTTTTGGACGAGTTGTAAAATGCTCCAGGCCAGCCCTCCCTCCTAAGGTGTTCACGTCTGCTGCAAGGGAAGTACTTGCCCATCCTTAGCCTGCCACCGTTGTGGGGGTGCGGTGGGAGCAGTGACCTCCCAAGTTGCTGCTTTGCTGTGCCTCCTGCGGGCTCACCAGTCTACCTTCTGGGTTTCCTCCTGTGTCTTCCTATTCACTTCCAGGTGTTCCTGTTGAAGGGTGGTTAGATTTCAGCCTTCCAAGGGCTCCCTCCAAAAAACTCACACAATCTCTTCTTTTTTATTCCTTCAACCCTTTTTTATTTGAGACAGAGTCTTGCTCTGTCATCTAGGCTGGAGTGTAGTAGTGTGATCCCGGCTCACTGCAACCTCCACCTCCCAGGTTCAAGCTATTATCCTGCCTCAGCATCCTGAGTAGCTGAGACCACAGGTATGCACCACCATGCCCGGCCAATTTTTGTATTTTTGTAGAGACAGGTTTCACCATATTGGCCAGGCTGGTCTCAAACTCCTGACCTCAAATGATCCTGCCCGGCTCGGCCTCCCAAAGTTCTGAGATTATAGGCATGAGCCACTGCGCCCGGCCCCTTTAATCCATTTTTTTCCATTCATCTGAGTCGGGGACCCAGGGTCAGAGGCGGAAGAATCATGAACTTGGATCTTGAGAATCTACTCTGAAAAATTGTATGGCAGTCTCCCACTTTACCTTAGAACACAGCGTTATTATATCATGGTGTCTTCATGGATGCTTAATTTTAACATCCAGTAATATTTAACAAATGTGAAAACTGAGGCCCAGAGAGGTTAAGGGACTTGCCTGGTACAGTTGAGTATGTGGTGAGGCTGAGCCACGTTCTTCTGACCTTAACAGCTATGTCCTTTCCATGACACCAAAAGCCTCTGCTGTGTTATAAACATTGACTATTAAAAAATTTTAAAAGCCCTCAAGTCACCTAATGGATCCTCGCAGAATACCAGGGGGCCTCAACCACACCTAGAGAACCTTAGCATAGTGCATTTGATTAAGGAGCTTAAAATAAAACCTGGATCATTGGGCAAGTATAATTAGCTTCTCAGCAGGTATTTATAGACCTATTTTGTACAAGAAACTGAAGTGGGAGCATACAGAGATATCTCATAAGAAGAAATAAAAAGCAGAGTCCTATAAGTAATCTAAAAAGATACCTACCTAAGAAGAGTATAAAAAGTGCATTAGAGTCATGCCAGTTGGGCAGGTAGTCAGATTCTCAGTTCAGAGAGAGAAGTAACAAAGGTTGATCAAGGAAGGCTTCCTGGAGGAGGGAGGGCCCAGGGGTTTGCACATGAGCAGGAGAAGGGAGCACATTTGGATTAGCGGGAATGTATGAGCAAAGGCATGCAGGCAGGACTGCACAAAGCATGAGGGAAGGCCAGGCTGGCAGTTGACATTGACCAAAGGGGTCGGGAGTGGAAACGTCAGCCTGAGTGAGGAACAGAATTTAGAAGGCTGAAATGTCACACTGAGGTGTTTGGGCTATAAACTTCATGAGATAGGCAGAGTTTTCTTGTTGTTTTAGATTTTATTTTCATTGTTGTGTTTCTTTAGCTGAAATTATCCGTACAAAACACTGGTCTTGAAAGCCTTCCCTGATTTGTACTTCTCTTTTGCTCCAATAGCTTTTACCATGTCTCAATCATATTGCCAATATTTCATTATAGTTTGGGAGGTTTGTGTGTCTTCCTGACAACACTATGAGTACTTTGGGATCAAGGTCATATCTGTTCATTCTGTGAACTTAATGTCTACACAGACTATATTTTAGGTGTTTAATACATATTTATTAATAATAAGTATCAGCTATAAGCAAGGCACAGGGCTTAGCATTTTCTAACCCATGCCATCCTTCATGTCTCAGAGGCAGTATGGTGTCAAAGTTGAGAACATGGGCTCTGTAGCCAGCCTGCCTAAGTGTGAGTCCCAGCTGTACAACTTACTGATCACGTGACTTTAAACAACTTCACTGAGACTCTCTGTGCCTCAGTTTCTTCTTCAGCTGCAGACAAGTTTTATATAACTTATATATATAGCTAGTCTGGTGGATGGATGGATGGATGAATGAATGGTTGAACTCATAGTGGATAGACTAATGATTGAGTAAATGAATGAATAAACAAGCAAATGCACAAAGTATATGTGCTAGATGTATTTCAACCACATTCAGGTCTACTTGGTGATAAATCGAATATACCAGAATGCAAATTCACAAGACCATGCCAATCAACCCACACTGGGTACAAAGCACTGAGGCCATGTGGCCATTGCTGCCTCCATGGAATGGTCTTGGTCCAATTGAGCAGGCTATAAAGCTTCCCAAAGCAACACAGAGGCATGGAATCCAGCAAAGCCTAGGAGCTTTCCTGCCTCTCATATCATCACCTTGCCAGGGTTGAATGCATGAATGGCAGGAATGAATAAATGAGCTCTATACAGAACGGAAATTAAAATGTTCCAATGTAAGTATAGGAGACTTAGGCAGAGATTTAACACATATTCTTATCCTCCATCTCCCTCCCCCTCCCTCTATCCCTCCTTCCCTCTCTCACTCTCTCTCTCTTTCACACACATACACACACACTCATCTACTCACTCACTGCATCCTAGGAAGCTGTGATGGACAAGATAATTCTCTATAGTTCCACCCAAGGGAACCAGTCACTCAGCATACCAAGAAAAGTCAGAGAGAATACTATCAGGGGGTCTGATGTGTCAGAGGGGACAAGATGCCCAAGTTTTGGATGGTTAAAAAGGAAAGCTGAGAGACAGTGGAGAAGATGCATTCCATGGTGTCTGCTGAAAACCAAAATTCTGTTTTACAGCATGAGGTTCCAGTGGCTTCTTACCTACTCAGAGTCATACAACAGTTCAGGCAGAGAGGTAGAGGCTGATCTCAGTTCCGGCGCCTGTGGATAATGCTGAGCTAGCTCCCTGCTTCCTTGTGTATACAGCTGTTGCCCTGGTGCAGTGAAGAAGGCTTTGGGCAGTCAGGCTTCACCAAATCTGGTTCTATGTCATACCATTTGATGACACTGTCCTCCCTATGTAAAGATGACCTGGGAACATCAACGTGGGGTTCCTTCATAATTGGGAAAACAGATTCTAAGGGAAGTGTCAAGGATGGAAGATTAGAAAATAAGGAGTCCCTAAGAACCCACATGTGTTATCAATAACCACAAATGCCAACAGCAGAGCAGGAAGTGTTGCTGGGGACCAAGAGGCAAAAACTGGAGCTCTGTTGGGAGGCAGTGCCAGGGACTTTGCCAAAGAGAGCTAATTTTTACGGTCTCTTTCAGGAGCAGTGATATCCTAAAGGCCCCACTTTCCCTATTATAAAAGGATTCTTTCAAACATAAATTCTGAATCCTCATCTCAGACAACTCTAAAGGTGGCTTCGACCTTCTATTCAACAACAGCAAAGATGCTCTTACCCCAGCTGTCTGACCAGTTTCTTCTTGGGCTCCTTCCCCTGATGATTTCCACTCCAAACCTCACCTTCTATGCTTAAAAAGGCCATAGGCACTTTAGATTTAAAAATGCATTTGGGGCTGGGCACAGTGGCTCACACCTGTAATTCCAACACTTTGAGAGGCTCTGGCGGGCAGATCGCTTGAGCCCAGGGATTCAAGACCAGCCTGAGCCACATGGCAAGACCCCATCTCTATAAAAAATTTAAACAATTAGCCAGGCGTGGTGGCACATGACATGCCTCTAGTCTCAGCTACTCAGGAGGCTGAGGTGGGAGGACTGCATGAACCTGGGAGCCTGAGGCCGCAGTGAGCCAAGATCATACCACTGCATTCCAGACTGGGCAAGAGAGCAAAACCGCATCTCAAAAAAAAAAAAAAAGAGAGAGAGAGAGAGAGCATTTGGGATTAACTCGAGTTCCAAACCCCTTCTTTCATGCTCTCTTAGAGACTGGAAGGCAGGGGAAGTAGAAATCAAATGGGCAAGGCCCTGAGGTGGGGGCCTCTTAGGCAATTGCCCAGTTCTTGGATGAAGTCAAGCTCTGTGGTAAGGCTAGATTCGGGCTCTATGTGTCCAGGGGCCTCACTGGAACAATGTCTGGGCAAATAACCATTGTGGAATGGATGAGTAGGAATGAATGGGTAAGGGGCATCCCTGCCTTGTCACCCCCCCCATGCCATCATCACCTTTCCCCCTCCTGGGGTAGGGCAGTCAATGTGGGCCCTATAAGGAGCTTTGTAGGACCTGGCTAATCCCAGGCATCTGGTCCCCAGATGAGAGGTCTGTTTTAGTTATTTCTTAGGCCCCAGTTCCCAAATCCTCCTCATCTCCCATTTCCTATCCCAGCTGCTTTTTCTAACTGAATAAGTCCACTGTTGTCATGGAGACAACATAGTATCAGCATCTCTGTTTTTTTGTAGGTCCTTCCAAAAGCCAGAACTTCCTAGAAAGTGTCCTACTTCTACCTCCCTAGTATTTCTGGCACAGAGTCTTCTCTGATAAAATATGGTGTGGTGTTTAGAATATCTGCCTTGCCCATAAGATTTTCTACCCTCTTTGTAGTTTTACCTTGCCCAAGTTTTACCTTTATCCTTAGCAAGCTAAGCTTAATTTGACTTCTTTCAGCCAAGGATCCTGAGTTTCAGCACACTTCCAACATTGGGATTATTTAATAAAGACGGCAGTTCCAGGGGCTGGATGGCTCTTCATGCAAAGGGCAGACATAATTCTCCCCATGTCATAGATAAACAGTCTCAGCTCAAAGAAGCTTGGTGGCTTGTGTAAGGTCACCTATCATAGAAGCGCAAAGCCAGGGCCCTCTGCAGCTTTTCCATGCAAACACTGCCACCTTCAGTGGGGTCTGCATCTAGAGACTAAGCATGGTAACTACCACTATTGAGCACCAGCTGTGTGCAAGTCTGTATGTACCGACATCACGTAAGCCTCAGAACAACCTTGTGAAATTGATATCAATGTTGTCACCATTTTACAGAGAAGGAAACTAAAGCTCAAGAAAGTCCAACATCTTACTTAGTGTCATATGGCTGATAAGCATAGAAGCTGAATTTGAAACTGAGGACTGTCCCTTTCAAAGTGCAAAACCAGTACAAAACATGGCCTCTACCTGAAAACAGGTTTCAGGAACAGTCACTGCCCCAGCACTCATCCAAGGGTTTAATTCCACTGTATGGGGCCAGAAGTTTCTTTTTGTATTGTTCTCTCCCCTTTGACTCCTGCAGGACCTCTACTGAGTTTTTATGAATGAGGAGAAAAAAAATGTCATTGAAAAGTTCAACCAACTTTGGACTCCTCTCTCCGAGTGATAGATAGGTTTAATTACTCTGAATTACTCAACCACTCTACTCTTCTCCCCCAAGTCATTAAAAATAGATTTTCTCTTTGAACTGCACTCCGCCCTCAGGTCTCCAGATAGTCAGGAGTTCTTAGGAGACAGCCCCGGGGTCAGCTTCTGGTCAGAAGGTTGTGTGTTGCTTTAGTTGCAATCACAGTCTCCGGAAACTCCAGCTGGTTTTCTGGGGTTCTTGTGCCTCATTTTTCTTAATGATGTTGATCATGTGACTTTCACAGCCCAGAGGACAGGCAGGAGGCAAGGTTGGTATTTACTTTATGAGAATTTAAGGGGATCTGGATGCATGACTATTGATTTTTAAAGAAATGGATCTAACACTGAGAACAAACAATAACGAGTTCTTCACATTAATTACTGTGAAGCTGATTCATAGGAAAAACCTAAGCTGAAAGTGTGGGCTCAGAGGTGTTCTGCTTCCTGATGAGCCCCAGAGAATGGTGGGGCAGGTATTGTCTTTATTCAAAATAAGGAAATGAGGGCTTGAAGCATAACCGGAGTGCTCATGGCCAGACAGCTGATCACTGGCAAGACCAGGACAGAAAACTCTCCTGTGGCCACTACCCAAGCTGTGCTAACAGAGGGCTCGGTGATATTTTGTAGGAGCTTCAGATGGAAAATGTGGAGCCTGCTCACAGCCTCTTCCCTTATTGTTCTGGTCCTAGTAGGCTTAAAAAAAGAAGTCCAGCCGGGTGTAATGACTCATGCCTGTAATTCCAACATTTTAAGAGGAAGAGGCAGGAGAGCCCTTGAGCCCAAGAGTTTGTGATTAGCCTGGGAAACATAGGGAGACGCTGTCTCTCCAAAAAAAAAAAAAAAAAATTAATTAGCCACGTGTGGTGGCACACACCTGTAGTCCCAGCTACTCAGGAGGGCTGAGGCAAGAGAATCCGTTGAGCCGGGGAGGTAGAGACTGCAGTGAACTGTGATTGCACCACTGTACTCCCACCTGAATGACAGAACAAGACTTTTTCACTTAAAAAAAAAAAAAAATCCAGTAGGGAATCTTTCACCCTCCCCAATCTATGTCCCTCTTCGCCTGCTGGTATCACCTCTCTTGCTGTCTGGCTCCTGATTCACCCAGCTGAATCATTGTTAGAAAACAGAGGGGAGTAAAATGAGCTAAGAGACTTGCAGTGGTCAGGCGGGTGTACATAATTGCAGCGTCCAGCAGCTTGCCTAGGAAGCAGAAAGATATTCTTTCTAGGAAGAAGGATGGCCCCAGCGGCTGCTTTCGGGGCAGCTCCAGGAGAATGGGCCTTCCCTCTATAGTCTTTGCCTCTGTCTGTCTGGACCCCACTGCATCGGTGTGGGAATTAGACAAATTTAGACTCCAATTTTGTTTATGTTACCCTACAAAGTATATGACCTTACGTGTGTTACTTGAGACTCAGTTTTCTGATAGGTAAAATGGGACTAAGAATACCTCCCTGGAAAGGCTGGTGTAAGGATTAAATGAGGTAATCTGTGTGACATGCCTGGCATGCAGTAAATACTGGATACATGCAGCTGTTGTTATTATTGTTCCTGCTGCTTCAATCCATTCAACAAGCTCGGTCCACTGCCCAGCTCAGGGCAAGGTGGGGCCAGCCAGGAGCCTGCTAGCTGTCAGGAGACCTCAGTGCCCATCACTTCCCCCAGAACCTTAGGCAGCAGATCCAAAAGGACATGATTTCCTTGCTGCCCCCCTCACCTGCTCCTAGCAGGGGAGATTGAGATTAAGGTGTTGCTTCAGGCATCCAGTAGACATCAGCTGTTTCCTGCTAAAGGATAGAAAGAGGTGTGGGAATTTTTCACTGGAGACTTGCTGAGCCAAAGGGGATGGAGGAAGAGGCATGTCAGGAGGGAGGGGGCCTGGACTTTCCCCAGAGGGTCTACCTTGGCTTCTATGCCTGGGAAAATCAGGTCAGGGTCAGGGGCAGGGCTAGACCTCCCCAAACATTGGCCCACATTTCTCTCCCTGTGAGGACTCTGAATGAGTGTCAAGGGAAGGATAGCACACTAGGCTGCCAGGCAGAAAACTCACAGAAAATCAACATCTCCGTGTTAATTGCACCCATTTACAGAAGAGCTTACAAGATTTGGTGCAAGCCTGTGAAGAAGAAAAACTCCACCAACCTATTTATTCCATCAGTTAACAGCTACTGGGTACTAGGAGCTGTAGGGTGAAGAGAAGCAGAAGCCTCACCTGCCCTCAGGTTGCTTCAAGCCTCCTGATCCCTGCTCAGCTCTTGCCTCAGATCTCACAATGGACTCCTGGGCCACCTTCTCCCTCCTCATCCCTCAGAAAGAGCCCTTGCAGTATATCTGAGAAGAGCAAACGGTCGGTCCCCTCATGTGCCGTAGAGGGTTCTCCTCCACTTGGCCACTTTGCCACTCACTGCAGGTGAGGACTTAAGTGCCCTTCGGGGGCCTTAATTTCCCGGTGGATCCAGTGGAAATCATAACACATAAAAATACCTGTCCTCTCTTCCTCTCTGGGGAGTTGCGCAGATCAAATGAGATAATGTGTGTGAAAGCGTTTCGAAAATGCCAAAACCCTCTGCCAGGATTGCTGTGACTGCGTTATTGATCTCTGTCCATACAGCAGCCCCAGCGGGGGTTTCTTTTCAATCCACCATCAGCTGTGTGTGTAAATGAGTGTCAGATCTTTTCTTGAAAACAGATTTGGATTGGGGAAAAGAGAAGAAAGTGGCTCTGAGACCCTACAAACCTGAAGGGGTGAAGGGGTGGGCCTGCAGGGAGGGACTACCAAGAGGACGTACAAAGGAGAGGAGAGAGGCCCAGGGAGCCAGCTCCATCAGCTTCAGCTGCTGTGTGCTCTGCCCTGAGCCCTGGGGACCAGGAGGCTGTTGATGAGGCCAACTGGTGCTCCGTTCGGGCATCTGTGCCACCTCCCACCCCTGCCACCTGGCTCCCAGCCACTGAGAAGGCCTCTGTTTCTTCCCTTGTGTCAGCAACAGGGGACACGTGTGAGGACAGGTGTACCATCTGGCAGAGGCAAAAGCAGATTCCAGGGAAGAAGGGGATTAAATTCTCAATCTCGGAGGGGCCCACCAGCCTGGGGAACAATTTTCCCCTGTTCCTTTCATCCCTCTGTGTCTCTCTTGCATGATAGCAAAGGAATCCTGCAGGTCACTTGAACACTGAGTGCTCTTGCCGAGCCCCCTGAGGCGAGCTGCCACTCTCTGTCCTCTGAGCCATGACGGTCCTGGTTCTCCTTCTATTGTGGCATCTGTCCCACCATATTGAGATTATCTGTTTCCTTGGTTTTGTTCTCAACTGAACCATGGTCTCCAAGAGGGGAGAGAATGTAGCCCTGATGCCTAACAGAGGGTTGAGCACAATGTAAGTGCTCAGTAGATGTTTAAGGACTAAATGGGCCTCTGGCATGATCCACCGTCAGAATCATGTGAGATTTTCTGCTTTCACCTCAGGCGTTTCTCCATAAGAGCCATATAAGTGCTCAGAACCGTGTGGGTCCTCCCAGGTGTCCACAGAGGGTGGCAGAGGTGCAGCGCTGATTCTCTGTTCCCGAGCTCACTTGGCAAAGGGCGCTTGTTCTTATGCCTACCATTGGGAAACTGCTCTGTGGAAAGGGTGATGTGTTGTCTTGCTCCTGACGGGAGTAACTGCCCAGGGGCTCTGTCCAGGATGACTCACTCTCAGGGCCTCTGAGGCCTTCCTGGCCTTACCTTGGATGGTCCAAACACTACACATCTGCCGTGCTTTTCGAGGCCTTCAGGAAAAAGACTGGATCCAGCGGCTTCCCTCAGTGACTTGTCCCCACTGCCTCTAATTATCTGATAATGTGTCTGGCTGTACTAGGCCTGACACTCTGTGGGCTACTCGTGTGCTGAATTAAGAAAGTTGGTCGGGGAAAGAAAACTGCCCCACACTCTGTACCCCCTGCCAAGTCCTTCCCACATGTATCTTCAGCCCCGCTGAATCAGGCCAAGGAAGGCACCAGAGACGTGGGGCCCTGGGACCAGGAGAGCCAAGAACACAGTGTGAGTCACCTTTAACTAAGAGTATTTCTTAAGTAAATGACTTAACAGAACAGTTATATTCATTAAAGGCATAATTACAAGCCATAAGATCAAGCAGAAAAGAATGTCGAGCATGAGGGTGGACTCCAGTTTGAAGCAGGACCACCGGTCCTAGGGAGAAGGCCATAGGGGGACAGGAGAAGGGCACCCTCCCATTGTATAATTACTATCGTCACACTCACCCGCCAGCCCAGCCACCCCCAGATCCCAGCACTCAGAGTGGAGGGGGCCAGGGAGCCTCAGGCATAATTAAAATACAATAATAATAAACAAATGCTAATTAAAGTGTCATAGAGTGTCCCATTAAACTCTGAGTCAGCCCTGACAGAGGGCGCTCGACATGGTGGACACTCTCCAGGAGAAAACTCCCTTTCCTTCTTGAGCTTCTGAAGACATCTCCCTCCCCACCCCACCCAGCCCTAGAGAAAGTGCCCGACTGCCACTGGGGTGCACAGTGAAGTGGCTCCTGACTGCAGAGGTTTGAACTTGGTCCTTTATGGACTTCATAGTCGCAGAATGATTAGAACCAATTTCTCACTGGGCATAAAGTAGTCCCTAGAGTACTGTTGCCTTCCCCTACACTCCTAAAATCCCTCTAATTCCTCCCATAGCCCCAAGGAAGAGTGATATTCTGTTTCTTCCTGGCCCCAGGACCTAACATGTAAAAAGACCCACTCAGGGAGCTGGAGTCATGTATATCAGTGGTTGACCTGCGTAAGAATTGGCTGGAGAGTTGTTAAGACCCATTTCCTGGGCCCCTTCCCCAGTGTTTCTGATTTAGTGGACCCTGGATTTTCATGTTCAGTAATGTCACAGGTGACACCAATGGTGCAGGTTTGAGAACCATACACTGAGGGCCATTGCTCCTTGAGAGCCCCAGGCCTGCCTCACGGAGGATGTTGTTTTGGCCGAGGCTAGAAGGCTCGGAGGCATTACATATTCCAGCTCTGTGTTCTTTGCAGTTCTTCCCATGGTCACCCAGACCCACATATCCAGACCTGAACCATCCCTCCCTTGCCCTCACCAAAGGTGTCTGAAGGTGCTTTCCAATGTCTGCTTATATGGTTCTTTCCACCTGGAATGCTCTTCATCTGTCTACATATTCTTCACTTTTTAAGGCCTAGACACAAACTGTGTATACTCCATTTAGGGCAGCACTGTCAGATAGAAATAAAATTCTAACCACAGGCATGAACTACATGTGTCATGTTAACTTTTCTAGCAGCCACATTTCAAAAAGGAAGAAGAAGAGGTGAAATTATTAAGACATTTAACTCAAGATAGGCAAAATATCTAACATGTCAATAAAAAATTATTGATGTAATTTTTTCCCTTCTTTCTTTTCCTCAGTAAATCTTCCAAATCCAGTGTGTATTGTAGACTTACAGTACATCTTAATTTGTCCTAGCTACATTTCAAACTCAATAGCCACATGAAGCTAGTGGCTATTGTATTGGGCAGCACAGATGCAGGCAGTGTTTTCTCCTTGCTCTGAATTCCCTCAGCCCTCTTTGAATACTTCTCTTAAACATGTATCGCTTTCTTCTTTTTATTGCTTGCCTGTTTGCAACTTGAAGGTGCTAGTTGTGTTTTAATGCTGTTGTTGTTTTTATTCTGAAGTGCCTAGCACTGGCCTGGATAGAGGACATGATCAATGAATACTGGCTGACAAATGAATATAGAAGCACAATAATATAAGAGACAGAGAAGGCTCCTGGGAACATCTGACTTTGAGGGTCTCCTCCCGGTCACTGTGACATTTCTTTCCTCTGGTTTGTGTGTGGCTATTACATCTTAGAGGAGAGAGTAATTCAAGTTTTAGACCACCCCCCCCACCACCCCCGCCAACTAAGTTTCCTGTTTCACTTTGCTCTTCAACTCAGTGCATTTAAAAAAAAAAAAAAAAATCACCAGGAGGGCCCAGGAAACAGGAAAAATAGTTGTGCTATTGGTTTCATGTTTGGAGAAGAACAGGGTTTCACTATCTCCGTGGCACTTGGCGTGAAAGTGGGCTTTGTTGCTGGAGACACTGCTCCCATTCAGGGCCCCTTTTCCCAGCTGCTGAGGGCTGGGCTGTGTTTTGACAGACGGGCCGAATGCAATGCAGACAGTTGTTTTAATTTGCAGCCAGATGCAGACATCACTCACAAGGAGCCCGAAACCCAAGAAAAGGACGCTAGGCACTGGACCGCCTCTCTCAGGCCTCAGAGAGTGGTTTGGAGGGGGCCAGCGGAAGCCTCCCAGGCACCCTGGGTCTCTGATATCCCAGAGGACTGATAGTCACCAGGCTCGGGAGAGGCACATTAGAAGGTCTCCTGCAGATACCTGTCTGAAAGGTGTTTCTTGTGGGCATTGTGGGCCATGAGGCAGGGTTCAAGGGTTGTTCTTTAAGGCGGTGTGAAATCAATTGGTGGTGGTGGTGGCTGTATGTTATCTTTTAACTGTAAGGTTGTACAGGACAAAAATCATCAACAGTCTCAAGGAGGAGTTAGGGAAACTGTGGGAAATAGAAAGCTGGAATGTCAGAATTGTCAGGGACTAATGTAGCCTTCCTCTGAGGGCAGAAATCCTTTCTTCCAGCCTTTGGGATGAATGTCATGTTGACTGCTTATGCATCCCTGTGATAGGCGTTCCTTTGGAAAGCCAGGCGGTTGCATGATGTTGAGCTTTTCTGAGCTTTTCACCCATGAGTCCTACTGCAGCCATACTGCTCCCCTTCGAACACTGGAAAACAGCCTACGTGACTACCTTGAGACTCTTCAGTGGACTAAATAAACATCCCAGGTTCATCTGCTCTACCTCAGACACCACTTCTCTGTCCCACCCCATCCTGACCACCCTCCGGGAAGGATCTCTGGTTGAGCAACGCCCCTCCTAGGGCAGATTGTGGAGACCTGAACTCCGAACTCCCCAGTGTGGGGTGGCTTCTCTCGACCCTGATGCTGTGTGTGTATTTATGCAGCCCATGGTCAAATTAGCTTCTTTCATTATCACATCACCCTGTCAGGTCATATCAGACTTTGAGTTGAGTTGACTTTGAGTCAACTCAAACCCTCAGGTCTATTACACTTGAACTATTTCAAATCAGCTATCCCCCATCTTACACTTAGAGTACCAGGTTTTTTTTAAAGCTGAATTGCAAGATTTTATACTCATCTCCCTGCATTTCATGTTTTTATTATTAAAGGGAGATTAGAGATGTTTAAAGCTGATTATGTCACTGACTTACAGAAAAGCCTCGTAACATGGAATGTTAAGTGTGATGATGTAGGAAGGATGGGTGGGGACACCCAAGAGAGGAAAGGCAGGCTCATCCCTCTCCCCTCCCACCCACTCTACATCCTACACTTAAGTTTATACTGAACTTGTCTGTGATTGCTTTTGCTCACCACAATCCTTCAGCTTGGCATATCTTTCCAGGTCTCTGCATCTGACCCTCCCTCTTACCCTTCAAGGCACCCCTACCGCACTGGTCACCTCTTCTCTAAGTTCCCCAAACCTTCAGCACTCACAGCAATCCCACACAACGAAAACTCAGCACAATGTAGAGCAAGTCTCGGTTTGTAATTAACAACTCCCACTGGACCGTAGGGTTCTGGGAGGGCAGAATCTGTGTGCTGTTCGCTATCGTTTCTCTATTGCTTAGCACCAGAGCTCCACAGCGTTGACATCTGATAAACATTTGCTGAGTGAATAGTGTTAGGATCCGTCCTGAACCTCTCAGGAGGATGGCGTGAAGTTGTCTCCATCATATCCTTTGTCCCCCTGCCAGAGGCAGAACACTGTGCTGCTGGACCACAGGTTATGTTTTTACTTTTTACACATCTGGTAGGTGGGGGACCTCTATGCCCTAACAAATAAGAACCCATTCCCAGCCCAGCAAATGTTTTTGCAGCCCAGCAGCCTCCTGCCCCAACCAGCAACAGATACCTAGGACGTATCAACTGGAACACTTCAGTCCTCTGACCCCCCTTGCCTGGTCTTTATTGTCACCACTGCTGTGCAGGTGGGGGTGAGTAATATCCAGACAGGCCCAGCTCAAGTCCCTGCAGGGCCCCAGCAGAAGACCAAGAGGAGTGTGCACGGGCTGCACTCTCTGCGGGGGTAGGGTCTTGATCTGCAAATTCCCACTTTCCAGGCAAGACAGAATCAGGCAGCTCTTTTCTGTGGATGTTCCCATTTAGCCAGACTTTTCAAAGGATAGGAGATTTACTAGAGAAACTGAATGCAGACATCAGAGAATGGGATAATTGGATCCAGGTGGTATATTTGGTTGGCTGTAAAGAGTCTGTGCCATACTATGAATGTTATTTGATGGGAAAAGTTTCTCCTTTCCCTTTTTGAATGTTTTCTGTGCAGGCAGGATGTCCCAGCCCAAGCCCAGCTGAAAGCTCTTCAGAGATGAGTTTGTGCCACTCAATAGCCTTTCAACAGAGTTAACCATTTTGAGTACTTGCCGCTGGCTTGCCCAGCGCTCGGGAGGATGCTAGTGGCAGGCAGAAATAGATGGAGCCTTTGCTGCTACCTCTGGCAAAGACAAGAAGTCTTAGGCCTGCAACTCAGAGATACATTCGGCTTAGCCTACCTGCCTTATGCAGGTAAAGAGATTGGGGACATTGAGGCCATGGCTTGCTACCCAGTGTCACCTCTTTAGGGGAGTTGACACTGCAAGTGTGAATAGACACAGGACTCTGTGACACACACCTGCTAGTCATCACAGCATAACCTCACCGTGCCCTCTTTCCTCTCTCTGCCAGGTCACCAGGGTCCCTGTGGAGTCGTGTGAGCAGTATACGACTTGTGGGGAGTGCCTGAGCTCTGGGGACCCTCACTGTGGCTGGTGTGCCCTGCACAACATGTAAGTTTGGGGTATCCTGGAAAAGGGTTTGGCGTGCAGAAGACCCGGGCTTTCCTGGAATGATGGGATAATGACAGCATTTTGCAGAGAGAGGAATTGTCCTCTTCAGCGCAGTGATTCTAATCATGGCTTCAGTGTTGAGAATGGGAAGAGGCAAAGAGGCTATGGGTGGGCCTTCTTTCTAAGTGCAGAGCCTTTGCCTCTCTTCTTTCATTTTACTTCCAAATTCAGCCCTTCAGCTGCTCTGAAGTGAGGTGCTTATATCCTTGTGTCTTTGAAAGAACTCACAAGGGAAACTGTAGTCTTTAGGTTTCCCTAAAACCTCCTCAGTGTAGCCTGAAATAGGTGCCCCTCTGTGTCAAGAGTATGCAGATGGTGGTGCACTGGCATTGGGAAGCTTAGACTCCAGCTAGCTGCTGTGTGACCCTGGATGGGTCCTCTGACAACTCCAGGCCTCTGTTTCTCCATTGCTGTTTAGGAAAAAAATGCCTGTTTCACAGGTGAATTGTGAAGACTAAATGAAGTAATAAATGCTTTGGTAATAAGGAAGCCCAGAAGAGGCTACACAAATCAGAATAATTATCATGGACCCTGTACCCTTGGGAGGACCCTTCTGGCCTCATTATTTCATGATTCCAAGAAGTTTGCATCTCACTTCAACTGGCCTCATCATCTGCCATTGAATACCAACTGAATATAAATGCTAAATCACACTTAAACTTCCTAATTTGAAGAGCCCCAGGGGAAGAGAAAGGGTGAAAACCCCGAAAGACAGGAGCTGGCTAGGAATTCTGTTGCCCAATGGAGTTGGAAACTCCAGGGCTCTGTGCCAGCCAGCAAAGCATCTCCATGAAATGAGCTGGGTTTGGGGTGGAGGCGGAGGCGGAGGGCCAGAGTTCAGGGTCCTGCACAATAGCTCTTGGCTTCCAGCCTCTGCAGCAGGTGTTGGGAGGGCTCTGGAGGGAGGGAGGGAGGCTGGTGCCTCACAGATGCAAAATCTGGACTGGATTTGAGCCCATGAATACTGGGTTCCCTGCTTGGGATTTGGAGGTAAGAGATTCCTCACAAAGTTTTGCAGAAATGCTCTTAGCAGACCTGGACAATGTGTCTCCATTTAGGTCGGACAAGTGGTAAAAATGCTCATGTTGTGCCCCAGGAATGGCAAAAGCGGGTAAATTTTGGTTCCCTGCAGTGAGGCTGACCCATCGGCCAGCAGGCAGGGTCTTTCCTCGAGAGAATTTCTTTCTCCAAAGAACCTGACAGCCTTCTGCCAGCTCTGTGCAAAGGGCCCTGGGCGGCCGGCCCTCTAGCTCTGCAGTGGTCATGTCTGGTGGTACCTCCTACTCCCCATGCCTCCCCCACTCTGTCCTCCCAGCTTCAGTGCCTGTGGCACTTCTCCCATGTCGAACACACCAAAATTATAGATCGGGGATTATCATTTATTCAACAGCAAGGACGTCTGTTTTCCCCGACTTGAACAAGTGCCTATAGATCTATCAACAATGCCTGGGCCTCCCCAGTGCCACAAACCACCCCGTCTTCCTCCTGATGCAGGTCAGCTGTGACTGCTGGAATGAGCCACATCACAATAGTCCCAGGTTTCCTCTGTTCCCTCAACTCCTTAACTCTTCAGAGAGTCCTCGCTACCTACCAGGGCACTCGTCTCCCAGCTACCCTGCCCCAAGAGCTCATGAAGAACAAGATTTTTGCTGTTTATACCCAGAGGTTTCTCTGCATCTGTTCATTCTCTTCTCCACCAGACCCTCCTGCGGCGCTCTCCCGCCTGCCAGCAGCAGCCTGGTATCAGGCATGAGGAGATGGGGGAAGCTGCAGCTCCTGGGTCCCCACGGAGGCCTCTTTAACGGAGGCCGAGGGCTGAGGAGCCTCTGAGGGGTTGGGGGGATTTGAAGCGATTTGAAGCCTTCCTGTCTCTTCTGTATGCCTTGCTCTTGCAAGTGTATTATTGTCTCCAAGGCTGTTTATCTCTGTTAGGGCTGTTGCCATAAATAGTATGATAAAAAAGAGCCATTTCAGTGAGTCAATGAGATAAAGGCTCCAGTCAAGAGCTCACTTTAGAGCTATCTTAAGGATTCACTTAAACCTCAATAATTCTTTTCTTTGACAGCATTCATATTTAGATCCATTATGTGCCTGAAAAGGAAGAGGGGAGGAGTTTGGGGGGAGTTAGGGTGCGAATCACTGCTTGATTGTGGAATCGCTAGTGTCCCGATGGCTATTTGGTTTGGATACACTGGCACCAGCCATGGAGCAGGTTTCCATGTGGCAAGGCAGGCAGCAACCTGAAGCTCCCGAGTGCTGGTGTCACCTGCCCACCTGCCACTGTGGGCAGGGGGAGCCTAGAGCCCGAGATGAAGATGTTGGGAGAAACAGCCAAACAAGTTTTCTGACAGAGGCAGCCCTGGCTGCAGCGCCTTGTCTGTCTCTCTGTCTCAAGGCATTATTTTGTGACACAAATATTTATTTAAAATATACCATGTGACAGGTAGAATATCCCAATGAATGAAACATGGCCACTGCCTTCAAATAGCCATTAATCCACCCACAAGATCATCTGCACACTGTCCCACACTGCCAAGACCCTCTCCTATTTTCTTAAAAATTTCTCTGGAGCAGAATGAGAATATGAATCATTATCAGCATCATGAATATTAATAATATAAGGCCTAGCACTGTCGTGGCACCTACTGTGTGCCAGGCCATTTTCTAAGCACTAACTCCTTCTTTTTTTTTTTTTTTTTTTTTTGAGACGGAGTCTTGCTCTGTCGCCCAGGCTGGAGTGCAGTGGCCGGATCTCAGCTCACTGCAAGCTCCGCCCCCCGGGTTCACGCCATTCTCCTGCCTCAGCCTCCCGAGTAGCTTGGACTACAGGTGCCCGCCACCTCGCCCGGCTAGTTTTTTTGTATTTTTTAGTAGAGACGGGGTTTCACCGTGTTAGCCAGGATGGTCTTGATCTCCTGACCTCGTGATCCGCCCGTCTCGGCCTCCCAAAGTGCTGGGATTACAGGCTTGAGCCACCGCGCCCGGCCACTAACTCCTTCTTACACCAACCCTGTGAAATAGGTATTATCATCATCCTCATCCTTTTTTTTAATTTGAGATAAGGTCTCATTGTGTCACCCAGGTGAGAGTGCAGTGGTGCAATCACAGCTCACTACAGCCTCAACCTCCTGTGCTCAAGCAACCTTCCCATCTCAGCCTCTTGAGTAGCTGGGACTACAGGCCTGTGCCACCACATCCAGCTATTTTTTTTTTTTAGAATGGGGTTCCACTATGTTGCCCAGGCTGGTCTTGAACTCATAGGCTCAAGCAATCCTCCTCACTTTAACCTCCCAAAGTGCTGAGATTACACATGTGAGCCACAGTGCCTGGCCAATCCTTATTTTTTTTACAGTTGAGGAAACTGAGGCAGAGAGAGATTAAGTAGCTTGTCCAAAGGGTCACAGCTAGTAGGTAACAGGTCTGGGGTTGGAACCCAGGCTCTTTGGCCCCTAAGTTCATTTGCTTTTCTGTGGCTGTACTGCTTTTCAGGTCCCACAGGCTGCCCTCACTCTTTGGTCTCAGCATCCTGCAGTGCTGTAAAGAGTCATTCTAGGGCCGGCCGCAGTGGCTCACACCTGTAATCTCAGCACTTTGGGAGGCCGAGGAGGGTGGATCACGAGGTCAGGAGTTCGAGATCATCCCGGCCAAGATGGTGAAACCCCGTCTCTACTAAAAATACAAAAATTAGCTGGGCATGGTGGCGTGCACCTGTAATTCTAAGTACTAGGGACGCTGAGGCAGGAGAATTGCCTGAACCTGGGAGGCGGAGGTTGCAGTTAGCCGAGATCCTGCCACTGCACTCCAGCCTGGGCAACAGAGCAAGACTCTGTCTCAAAAAAAAAAAAAAAAAATCATTCTGAGGCAGGAAAACAAGGTCTGGAGGCAGGGAACGTAAGACTGATTCACACTTCAGCTCTGACGCAAAATATCCTCTCCATACATGTACACTGGCTGTAAATGACTTTGTAACTTTCCTTCATCCTTTCCATTTACATAAGGCATACTCCATGTAGAGGGTATTTAAACTCCCCAAAATTCTGTAACAGGGCCTTTGAGCCCCTATGCTCAGGCCCACTCCCACACTGTGGAGTGGACTTTCATTTTCAATAAATCCCTTCATTCCTTCCTTGCTTTGTTTGTGTGTTTTGTCCAATTCTTTGTTCAAGGTGTCAAGAACTGAACACCCTCCACTGTTAACAATTGTTTACGTCAAGACTGCATCTCTTATGTTGGGGATTAATCCTCTTCCCTCTCGGTCTGTCCTTAACTGCAACAGAGACTGTCTGGGAGTCACCAAAGCCCTCTGGACTACAGTAAAAGTCTTCTTGAGAAGATAGGACGCAGGCCTCAGGGCAGCAAACCCCCATCCTGCCCAGGGGACAATGGAGCCAAACAGATGGGTCCCAGAGGCCTGACCTCTTGTGAATCTGTGTTTATGGCAGGTGCTCCCGCAGGGACAAATGCCAACAGGCCTGGGAACCCAATCGATTTGCTGCCAGCATCAGCCAGTGTGTGAGCCTCGCAGTGCATCCCAGCAGCATCTCAGTATCTGAGCACAGTCGGTTGGTAAGTAACTCATCCAAGGGCATAGGGAGAGGGAGCACAGTGCATGCACCTGTGTGGGTGTGCTCCATTCACACTTGCACAAGTATCTGTAAATTGATCAGACTTTAAATCCAGTAAGGAGACTTTATGTTTATAGCAAATGTATGGCAATGCCTATTGTAAAGGACATAGTCATTCTCCAGTTTCCCTGCAAATTCATTACCCATTGATCTATTTGGTAAATCTAGATTTTGCATTTAGTAACAACCGTCTGCAACATAATGTAATCCAATACCAAATAACACATCTTTAGTATCTGCTGTATTTACAATTTTCCACTTGCTGCACTCTTAAAGAAATCTGCAAGTTGTGTGTGTGTGTGTGTGTGTGTGTGTGTGTGTGTGTGTGAGACAGAGACAGAGAGAGAGGAAAGAATAAGAGCAAGAAAGAGACTGCCTCAATTTGAAGTCAGTGTATGCTTAAAGAGAATATTAAAGAGAATAAAATAGCCCTTAACTATCTGTCAAGGTACAACCCAAAATATTTCATGTCCTCAGGCCCTGCATTATTATTTCATTCTGAAGGTTTTATGAGCATTCACGAATGTTAATTAGTTAATGAACCTTCCAAGATTTCAGTTCATTCATCCCCACCAGGAGCTTTTGGCTCCAAGGGAGCTGAGGAAATAAACAGGGGAGTTTGTATCTAAGTCTCTTGGCCCCATGGAAACGAAACTGGGGCAGAGATTCAGCAGCAGACAAATGTATGGAAAGGCTAGGTGATGCCCACTGAGACTGAGAAACCCACTGCAAATAAACAGCACTGGGTGTTGATAGGAAGACAGAGGGAAACCTACAGGCTGGGTGCAGTGGCTCACACCTATAATCCTAGCGCTTTGGGAGGCTGAGGTGGGAGGGTTGCTTGAGCCCAGGAGCTCAAGACCAGTCTGGAGAACATAGTGAGACCCTGTCCTTACTAACAATTAAAAAAATAAAACAAAGGGAAACCTACCTACACCATCATGGTCCTCAACTTGGAGGCCACCGAGATGTCATCACCATGAACCCTGTGGGCACACCTCATGGGCAAAGAAGCCAGTCGCCTTCCTTACCTACTCAGATACCACTTAGATGCTGTATTGTGGTAATTTGAGTACAAACTCGTTTAAAAGTGCAATGGATTTAGAGCAGCATTTTGCCATTGAATATTTTCTCAATCAGCAGATTCCTCAGAGAGTCTGTGATAATTTTTACTATTAAAAGGAGGATCTTCAAATTCAAAAATGCTGAAAACCACTGGCCTAGATGATTGGAACCCATAGGTAATAGCAGATATCAAGCAGTTGGTGGCCACTTCTCTGATCCCCTGAGCTTGTTATGAACCTACTGGTCCTTTACAAGGGAGCTGCTAGAGAACAGAGAGCCCACATGGAACGGAGAAGCAGAAATTCTAGGGAACTGGCAACCTTTAGAAGCAGCCTCTTAATGAATGACAGCCCGGGTGAGGAGCTAGCTATCTTCCGCCAACCTAATGAGCTCCTGGTAAACCTCCAGGTTGGTCATATTTACTCCCATGAGCCATGCACAGCTAAGGCCTTGTTTGTGAAGGGCTTGGTTCATGACTTGCTTTCAGGTTTGCATGGTGTCTTGCAATTAATTTTCATGTCAAAATGAACAGAGGCTTAGATGGATTTTGGTACCTTTCCCTCTAGCACCCCCACCCGTAGGGCTTTCTGATGCTGGAGAAGATGGAAAAATCAATTAATTAATAATAATATTAATAAAGACCATTGACCCTGCACACATTGAATAATTAAGGACTGTAACTTCAGTATTCTAAGCTGGAAGACCACCTAGACCAACATCCTTCTTTTATAGATGAGGTCAGGGGAGATCAGTGAGCAAAGTGGGTCATAGCAGGGCTGGGCCTGGAGCCCAGGTCTCCTGAGGTCTTTCCTTGGCATCATCTCTTTGCTCCTCCCACAGCTCAGCCTGGTAGTGAGTGATGCTCCTGATCTATCTGCGGGTATCGCTTGTGCCTTTGGGAACCTGACAGAGGTGGAGGGGCAGGTGTCAGGGAGCCAGGTCATCTGCATCTCACCTGGGCCCAAGGATGTCCCTGTCATCCCACTGGATCAAGGTAAGAAGTATCTGCCATGAGAGCCACAAATGAGGGGCTTCTCTATACTGAGGAAGCTGGGGGTCACAAGAACCAGGCACAGAGTCTTCTTATACCAGATACTAATATTGGCTTGGACAACTTGTTTAAGTTTGAAAGCAAACTGTCGTGCCCCAAAGTGAATTTCAGGAAGGAAAACCCTTGCTCTGCTTTCAATTAAGGTTACACAGAACACAGCATCTTTCCAGATAGTCCGTCCTTCCCAGGAATGGAGTGGCTTCCATCAGTAGTTTTTTTAGTGGGTCTCTCCACAGAACTGAGGGCTCAGACCTAATATTTCTGAAATCCTTTCAGTAATGGAACATGGCTGACCAAGGTAAGGGGCTCCATGGAATTCTGCTTCTTCCTCCCTGCAGGCAAAGGAAGTCTGGGTCTGAGGGGTGGGCTGGTATTTACCCAAAGAGAGTCCCTTGGGAGGAGAAGAGACGATTCAGGCAGGTTCCACATAGTATCTGCATCCTAAGAGAGCCCTGTGGTGGCTTCATGACTTATATTTTATTTTTGTGGCTGTCCACTGGGTCCCCACGTTGTTACCCAACCCCGTCCTTTTTTGTTTGTTTTTCCAGACTGGTTTGGGCTGGAGCTACAGCTGAGGTCCAAGGAGACAGGGAAGATATTTGTCAGCACCGAGTTCAAGTTTTACAACTGCAGTGCCCACCAACTGTAAGTCCTTATTAGAAAGGGTCTTGCTTTGGGTCTGGATGTGGGTCTGGGGTTTCTCCCCCTTGATGCTAAGCTCCTTTAGGACAGGAACCATGTTGTAGTCACCTCACAGTTTCCCCATGGGGCCTAACACTTTGTTTGGACAGAATACTATGCATAAATATTACCATATTAAACCAAATGGTATTTACTCTCTATAGTCTCTGAATCCCTGGACGCCACCCCAACACAACTAACCCCCAACTCTCAGGCCATGATAGTAAAAAGAGAGTCATAGAACAGGAACCATAACAAAAGTTCTTCATTTTCCATCACTTGGTGGTGACTTTGAAGGTGGAGGCTGACAGTGAGTGGAGTCACCCACAACCTGATGAAGAGGGATTCTGAGATAGGGACTCGGCTATGCATACAGTCACCCATAGAGGAGGAGCAGGGAAGGGGGAAAGTAGCCTCTCTCAGCACATGATAAAAAGACCTCGATGGGGAGGTAGAGCAGAGGACTTCACTCCATCATTTTTTAAATACATCCTTCAAAATTTTTCAGAGGAAGGGAAACCAGACAGGCCAAACCACAGCCTTCAGTGGGGCTTGACTTTAGTTCTACTAACCTCACCAGCCATTCCAGCAGCTGAATGCCTGCCAATTGGTGCCCACACACTATGAGACTCCACAACTGTGTGAGAAGCTGGGAATATTTTGCAAGGAAAAAGCAGAAATGGAGGGAGTGAGACCCCTATTTAGTTTCTGCTGATCTTCTCTGGTAGAGAAACTGAGACCCTTTCCACAGAAGCTGGGAACTCATACACCATTTGGCTTAGAAAGAAGGAAGCACAGTCCTCTGTAATAGAGCCACGTAAGGGTCATAGGACCAAAAACCCTGGACATTCAGCAAGGGAAAGTCAATGAACAGCTCCATATCAGAGGAGGCAGTGATTCGCAATGTTTACAGACTCATCTTTCCCATTGCCCAGGGCAGGAACCACTTGGAATCCACATCATAGTCAGGACTTCAGGGGTATCCAGTCTGTAGGGTCCAAGCTATGGGCGTGATGGACTCAGCAATCAAGATGGGGAGAGGGTCTGTTTGCAGCTAAACCCGAAAGGAATGTTTAGTCATTAGAAGAGGCAAATAAGCTAGTCCTCCTTATTCTCCATTTTTCTGAATTTGATTTTCATAATTAGAATAATCTTCTGGAGTTCTTTGGTCTCTACGTTAGTCAAGGAAGGAGCCCCATTGGGACAAATAAATAGATGTACTGAGAAAGACAGAACAAGTGATAAAAAAGGCCTGGCAGGAACCAGGGAGGGCAGAAAGGGACTGAAGCTGAAATAGACAAACTTGCCCTCTAACCACTTCATTTGAATCCCAGCAAACCCTGCTTTGGGAACGGCAAGCATCTTGGCAACAGAACCTCTTACCTCCTTCTCAAACTCCAACATGGTGGTGATGGAATCCATTGTTTGTGATAGCAATCGTATCTCCATGGCAACCCAGTATGATGTCACCACTTTCAAATATGTATTGCTATGGCAACACAGATGCTGTCACAGGCAGCAAGTTTTAACAGAAAAAAAAAAGCAGGTCTCCTTGACAGCAAAGATTCCATTTTAATGCCAAACACTGTCTCTCTTGCCCTTCTTTACTGGAATTCAGTTAAAATTCATGGAATCAAGTATAGTCCCCTCCTTTCAATAATTTACTTTAATAAAAGCAAACTGAGACCCACAGAAAGATTAGTGCTACAATAAAGGTCACAAAGATAGCCAGTGGAAGAGCCACATGTAACTAGAGCCCCAATAACCATCCTCCTGAGGCCTTTGATCCATTTTCATTATTTATTTGCTGAATCGTAAGATGTTACCAAGAACCAGCCTATCTGAGAGTACATGAGATAGCATGAAGCTCAGAAACTAAAAAAGTCTGGGCAATGGAGAATGGGATAAAAATGCTCTGCATGGGAAGATGAAGTGTAAATGGGCTAACGAACCTAACATACTATGTGGCCTGTGAGCCGGTGACCCCTGGATCAAGCCCCAACCACCTAAATGTAATCAGAGCCCCACCAGGTGGCGCCAGACTGCAGACCTGGTCCTGTTCATTCCAGATTGGCCTAGTTGTGAAAGACTAGAGTAGGGGGACTGCAAGGAGGAGCAAGACTAACCCCACCTGCAAAACCCATTTCCATTACAATGACCTGATCACACACAGAGAGCCAAAAGAATATACACCGTCTCCAGGTGAAACTGGAAGGAAAGAAGTGCTCACCCTGGCAAGAAAACCACATACCACACACATATCCTATTGTTCCATGCCTGGGGGAGTGGGACAGAGTTACCACTTAATACTGTTAGCTCCCCCAAGCCCAGTAATACAGATGATATGAACCAATCGTTAACACTCAAATGTTGTTTAAGAGGTTGAAATAACAGGTAATTTAAGCGCTTGACAATAATACTCACATTTAGCATGGCACTTTTCAAAATCATTTTCTATACATTATCTCATTTGACACCAAACAGCCCTGTGGCACAGACAGGAATGTTTTATTACAGGCAGATGAAGATACTCCAACTCAGAGGGTGAAGTGACTTACTCAGTGTGACCCCAGTGTCAGCGGCAGAGGCAAGTCTATAATCACATCTGCCTAATTCCTGTCCCTGTGCTCTGTCGGCTACCCTGTCTTTACAAACAGTGAAATATTGGGAAATGTTTAGCTACCAGCATTCAGAAGAAAACCTAGTTTGCAGCATTGCCAAATTCTGTGGCGCAACTATTTCCGCCATGGCCGATTTCGAACTACTACCATGATATCTACCAGCTTGCAAAATTCCTGAAAATGTGAATAATCAGTTCTCATGAGCTTATACAAGCACACCCCTGCTTTGTAAGTTATACTATTATCTGGTCTCATTTTCTTTCCAATTTTCTGTTCCCACGAATATCATGGATGGAGAATCCACAATTCTTGAGGCTAAAGGATGGCCCACCAGTCTTCCCTCCTGAGAAAGAGACTAGGATTTAAACACAGGTTAACAGACTTCTATCATGACACATGCCACATTCCATCTTTGTTCTCTTCTTTGCCTCTCACCATCTCTGTCCTTGCAGGTGCCTGTCCTGTGTCAACAGCGCCTTCCGCTGCCACTGGTGCAAGTACCGCAACCTCTGCACTCATGACCCTACCACCTGCTCCTTCCAGGAGGGCCGGATCAATATTTCAGAGGTAAGAAGGGCTCACCCTAACATGGCAGTGTTCCCAGTAAGTCTGAGCGGCCCCTCCCTTCTTAGATGGTCAGTCCAATGGCTTGGCCATTTTCTTGCCCTGGTCTATCTTGGCCATCTTGCCAGAAATTCTGCATGCTAGAAAGTCCTGTTATTATAAAGCTGAAAAAAGTAGCAGCCAATGACCCCAGAGGCAGAGGCTATATCTACTAGACTCCTAAGACTCTATGCATTCAAAAGCGGGGAGGTAACTGGGGGTTGAGACTGAAAGCTTAGAGGAAACATATTCAACCAAACAGACTCCCTGGTCTAGAAGAGTGTAGTGAATGGCATTTATTCTTTGAGTCTAGCCCTTTGCTTGGCTGCAGACATAG
Organism: Colobus angolensis palliatus; assembly: GCF_000951035.1. Taxonomy (NCBI): domain Eukaryota; kingdom Metazoa; phylum Chordata; class Mammalia; order Primates; family Cercopithecidae; genus Colobus; species Colobus angolensis. The sequence continues at coordinate 5,073,864 of NW_012110920.1, read as the reverse complement.
TCTAGTTCAATAGAACATTCACTCCCAACCATTCTTTCATGCCAACTTCTCTTCCAACTCTAAAATTCAATGATTCTTTGACTCTGATGTATAACTGGGTGGGTGGCCTTGTAGAAAGTGAGAAAAATTCAGCTAGTGAAAAGAACCAGGCATTGCTAAAAGTCCTGTTTTATTACAGTCGAAGCTCCATCCCTAAAGCCTGACCCACCTTTGTGAGCAACACAGTGAAATATCAAATTTCTTATCTTTCTAATGGATATTCCATTCAATGATTATTCACTGATGTCGACTTTCTTACATATTCATAGCATGTCTCAGGACAGTGAAGCCTGCTTGCCCAATCTCCCTTTCTTGTGTCAAATGCTTTTCGTATCCCAGGGGGGCCAGTTGGGTTTGAACAACTATAGAGACCTTACGTAGTCACCCAAATGCACATGTGCATATATGCATATTCCTCTCTTACTCTATATTTTAGAAAATCCAAAAATGGTAATAAGTGAAAATGTAGCATTTTTATATACTACTGTAGTCTTTTTTTTTTTTTTTTTCAAAGTCTCACTGTGTCACCAGGCTGGAGTGCAATGGCATGATCTCAGCTCACTGCAATCACTGCCTCCCGTGTTCAAGTGATTCTCCTGCCTCAGCCACCCAAGTAGCTGGGGCTACAGGGGCACACCACCATGCCAAGCAAAATTTTTGTATTTTTAGTAGAGACAGGGTTTCACCATGTTGGCCAGGATGGTCTTGATCTCTTGACCTCATGATCCACCTGCCTCAGCCTCTGAAAGTGTTGGGGTTACAGGTGTGAGCCACCGCACCCGGCCTACTATAGCCTTTCTATACACATCTTCCCCTTGCACTAGACTACAAGCTCCTTGAAGGCAAGGACTACATCTTACCTTTAAATCTTCAGTGTCTTATTTAGCAAATGTTTGTAGAATGCATGCATGCATGAAAGAATGGATGAACAAATGATCTCTCTATTTGAATCCCATTGATGGCAATTGTGTCAATTTGTCTAAGATTTCAAGTGATGGAGTCTTGCAACTTCTAATCTTGATAGCAGTGCTGGTTGCTTCCATGGCTAAGCATAAGAAAATAGACTCTGAAAGGTTTCTCAAACACATACCCCCTCGAACTCTTCTTAGTTTATGAAACAACAGTTGTTACGTTCAGTCAGAAAACTAGAATTTGCCTGTCTTGAAAGGGAAAAACATAGGTGCCACAGGTGGCTTTTCAAACAGACCCATCCACGGGTGCCTCAGCATGACGAAACCAGGCATCTAGTGCCCTGAGAACCTTTCAGAAAAGCATTTTCCTCTAGGCAGTTGGTATGCTTTGATGCAGCTGGCCTAAAAACCCTACACCAGCCTTCCTGGACACTGGAGATTAATTCTAGCCCTGGAATTCTGCAAGGCTAGAAACTGCTAGAAACTGCTCTCACTCAGAGAAAAGGGCAGAACTGCAGGGAGGGGTGGGAGTGGGCACCACAGCTTGGGAGCCAATGGAAGAATGGCTTAGAGGGGCAGACCTAGCCAGGAACAGCAGCGCCACCATGGGAGGCCTGTGCAGGGGTGAAGTCTGGGCAGTGAGAGTGTGAGACACAGTCTCAGAAAGTAACCTTGACATGGACAACTTTGAAATTTCCTTAATAAAATAGATTGAGGTGGCCCCCAGGATACAGAGAGATTGGGTGAAGTACAAATCTAGACAAGAAAGAGCAGCTGCTCCACTTTCTCCTGAGGCTACCCGCCTCAGGCCAAGAGAAACCCAAAGCCAAGCCTGAAAGCGACCTGCAGCTGGAGCAAGGGCACGAGAGTGTCACTCAAAGCAAGATAAATAAACTCTGGTGGGGTGTGTGTGGAGGCCAGAGAGCTGAGCCCCTGCAGGCTAATTGGAAGCAGGCCCGGCTTTCCTCACACCGTTCAGAAGTCGCTGAAATACAGCTCCCTGTCAGCCATGGATGAGAGATTCAACATTCCAGGACTGGGCCAAGAGAAACTGTTGCCTCCCTGCAACTCAGGATTAAATTAATAACAAAAGGGACCTCCAGGCAAACTCGGAGACTCCCCACCTCCTTTTGTTTCATTTTCTGTCCTTGATGTCTGTGCCTTAGGGTTGAGGAAGAGCAGTCCCCTTTGTCTCCCTTCATCTCCCCATTGCCCTGAGTGGGAATGGTGGATGGCTGCTCTCTCTCTTATGCTCCTGAGCATTGGTCCCTGGCATGGCCCCAGGAATTGACTGTCCAGAGGGCTGTGAGGGAAGCCCAGACTCCATCCAGCTCCCAACTTTGCTCAGGAAAGGAAACAGGATGCAGATTCTCAGCAAGGTTGCCAGGGCCACTTCCGGGGCTTCCTAAAATACTGCTTTAGCTCTTAACCACAACTGGCCACATGTTCCTTTTCAGCAAACAGCAGCCAGGCCCCACTCTTTTCTGTCCAAAGTTCTGCTTTAGGAGAACCCTATCCCTGAAAATTTGAGGAACAGCAAAGATGCACGTGCCCAACTTGGGTAGGGTGTCCCTTACTCCCTCAAGCATCCCAGCTGATATTTTCATGTAGTTTGGGGAACTAGAATCCCCTGGATTTCCAGTTAACTGGAAATCCCTTAGCTGTCTCTTTAGGGGTTCCTAGAATATCTCTTTTAGAATTCCAGTAAGCCTCCCTTCCCAACTTTGAATCAAAATTTTATGTCTGTCTGCTTCCTAGAAACAATATATAACTGATTAGCTCCATTGATTAATATAGCAACATTAATGTATCACACATTTATAATTTCTTCATATGTGCCAGAAGTTCTCAAAGTGTGCTTAGGGACCAGCAGCATCAGCATCACCTGGGAACTCATAGAAATTCAAAATCTTGGGACCCATCCCAGATGAGGCTAAAGATTGAGAACCACTGACATTTGGCATTTCAATGGATTCTCACAACAGCCCTGCAATTTCATGTAATTTATATATGACATCTGTAGTAGCCAGAATGCTAAAAATTTCGGGATTTTGCCCAAGGCTACAGAGAACTCAGGCGTCCAAAAAAGCTGAGTACGGTATGCTTTCTACAGAAAATCAGGGCCTGTGAGCTTGTTTGTTTCCATGGTCACAGCCACACTTGCTGGCCTGACTTCAACCTGGTCCTTCGCTATTGGTCATTAGGGTTCAGGCTATGGATGGGCCAGCACAAATCCATCTCTACAGATGGAGAAACTACCCACAGAAGATGGATCAGTGGTGCCATTTCCAGATAAAAAGACAGCCAGCATGTGAGGTAAATCTGCCCACATCTTTCCAGAAGCCTGATGGACCAATTCCATGCTTAGGCTTGACAATGAAGAACAGCTGTGCTAGAGCAAATGCAAGTCAAAAATAAAAATATTAGTACTTATTATATATGTAGCATATATATATAATTTAACCTTAAGTACTCTATGAAGTGGATATTATAGATGAATAGACTGAGACTTAAATAAGTTAAACAGCTTTCCTATGATCATCAAATAAATGCAGAAATTAGGATTCAGAGACAATTTTTCAAGCTTGAATAAGTTAAAGTCCACTGATTCTGCATTCGCACACACATGCGCGTGCACACACACACACACACACACAATGAATAGACAGTAATATTAACAATTGTTAATCCAGCATATTACCACTTACAACACACACTGATATTCCTCTTTCATGCAATCTAGGTTTGTCAGATATTATTGGCACCATTTTATAGATGAGGAAACTGACTTTCAATTAAACCATCTGTGAAACTCTCTTAAGGTAATGAGTCAGACCTTTCCAGAGCTCAGAGCCCAGCAGATCTCTGACGGGGCCCCCCCAAATCTCTTCCTCCCTGGGCCAGATCAGGCTGCGACATGGTGTTAGCAAGCGGGTGTGCACGGGAGGATATATGGCTTTCAGCTTTTAAAGCTCATCTCCCTCCATGGCTAAACCAGGCCTAGTGAGATGTAGATACATAAATATCTCCTTTATGCCCTGTCCCAGGGGAAAGATAGAACCAAATAAATCCGATTAGCTTCCCAGGATGCTGGCTGCTCTCTCTTTGAAGTCCAGTGGGTGAAGATAATGCCATTTCCACATGGGAGAAGTCGCCTCAGAAGGCTAAAGGGTCCCCAGCACAGAAAGCTGTCAGAGCACAGCTAAACAGGTGGGCAGTGTGAGTCCAAGACTCATAGGGCTCCTACACCCGGGTCCCTGCTCTCCCTGCACCTATTTCCTCTTCCCCAGTCTACCTCCACCCCTGGTATATTCCCACAAGTTTAAGTCTTGATTTAAACTAAGATTGCTGCTGAAGAGGTGATCCTGGCTCCAGTTGGCCTAGAGACAGAGGAGAATGAAGATGACCCAAAGAGATCACTCAGAAGGCTGTGAGGATCCAAGGTAGCAACCCTTCACCATCCTCAAGCCTCACAGATATTGGAGTTTCAACAACTTGGCTATTTTATGGGATGCCAGTCTCCTCCATCCACTTTCAGCCCTTACCACTGCAATTTCCACCCAAGATTCACAGATCTTTCATGAATATACTTACCAGAATCATCTCACAACCCAAAAACCCTGTATCTACCCGTTTCTCAAGATGAAGAAAGCGTACCTGGGGCACCAACCACTTCTTTCCTTTGCCTTAGAGAATAGAAGGGAAAAAATCCTCTTCTGTCTGACCTGAGAGTAATCGCCAAATAAAGAAACAAAGCGTAAGACTTTATTTTTCTACTAGGGCAATCTTGGGGCCTAGTTCAGCATTTGGGAAGACCCTAATTGTTATCCTTAAATTTCATTCTAAAAAATCTGAAACAGCAGACCATGGGAAATTTCCTAAAATTCTAGAATCCCTTAAAAAAAACTCATCTAATAGACTCATAAGGTCTACTCATGATTCTCCAACCTCCAAGCTGGACTGGACTTAGCCAAGCCGAAAAGATGAAAGTGTGTGTGTGTGTTACATATAGGTAACATTTGTGTTATATATAGGTATTACACATAACATCTATATAAAAGTATATGTTTTTTTGGTCCAAGTTAAAAGGATTCAACAATCTTTTTTTTACTAACCCCAGACATCATACTTCCAAAAGCACATCTTTAAGATCCTGCTACTGAAATCTGAATTTGTTGTCTAAGCTCATTAGAGATGAAAAACAACTGCTCATCATTTACAATTCATCAGCTGGTTTGGAGTAAGAAAATTTGTCTCTCTCTTACTCTCTGTCTCTCTCTCTCTCTCTCTCTCTCACACACACACACACACACACACACACACACACACAGAGAGAGACAGAGAGAGAGAGAGAGAGACCATTATACCTCAGCCTTATTTCTAGCTTAAATTCTAACATTAGATTTGATGGAGATTTTTTAGCTGCTAACAGGAAGTGTTATCTCCTTTTCCATGAGATGCCTGGACTTCCCTAAAGTGGTGCTCATCTTTTTTTTTTTGGCTATAAATATATGAAAGAGTCTGTCAAGAGTGCCTGCAGGGAATGAAAGTAAAAGTGCAGTAAAGAGCAAGTTTATGAGTTGGCAGCTAGAGTGACTGGCTCCTAAACAGGGACCCATCTGTTCTGGGATTGCCTTATGATTCTCTCTCATGGAGGCCCTGCCTGCCTGGAGTCCTCACATGCAGGTGGCCAGCTGACAAAGGATGACACCAGTAAGCCTGCAGGTGTGTCCAGACCCTCTTAGGTAGGTTTCTGTGCAGAACTTCCCCCGGATCGAGTTCTTCGTGAATTGTCCTTAGTAAATGCAGACATGCCACTTTAGAAATCATGTGACTCCAAAACCTATGACTATTTCCAACTCCGGCTTTTGAGAACCAAATGCCTTCTCAAGTCTCTTCAAGTCCAGAAGGCAGGCTTTACCTCATCTCTAAAGAATCTACAAAGTTGGAGCTAAAAAAAAAGATTTTTTCACAGGTCGCTTTATTTTATTTTCCATTTACCCTCCCACAAGCAATGACCAAGTGTCCATTACATGTCAAGCACTGACAGAAAGACTGGGGAGATGGAGGTAAGTGAGATGCAGCCTAATCCTCAAGAAGCTCACAGCCCAGTGAGGAAAGCAAATCAAGAAATTGTAATTCTATGGGTCAAAAGCAATCGTGGGTGAATATTCATAACCCATCCTGAAGCCAGTGCAGGGACAGCGTCAGGGACGGCCTTGCAGAGAAGAAACTAGGCTGAGTTTGAAGGCTGATTAGGAGGTAATCAATTATTCATTTTCAGAGAAGGTGATGATTAAAAAAACAAAAAAGTAAAAGAAGAGGTAATCAACTGAAAGAGGGATTGAAGTCAGGCAGCAGCAGGAGGAAGACAGGCAGGAGTGAGTGTTTCTGATAGACGGAAAAGCATGTTCAAAGGGCCAGAGGCAGATCCTGTAAGGGAGATGGAATCTCAGTGTTAACCGTACATTCAGTATGGCTGGACTATTATGTGCAAGAACCACAGAGTTCAGAGGGAGGTAGGCAGGGGCCAGATGCTGAATGGCTTGCAAGTGGGGCCCAGAGAAAAGAGGCAACAGCCTGAGCCACACCGAGACAAGAGGCGGCTACAAGAGATTCCCTGTGTGAGGCTGTGCTGGCATTGCACAATGCTTCTTAATTATTGCATTTGCCATTAGGAGGACAATATTTTTATCATTGAACACGTCCTATACCTTGTAGGAAGTCCAGTAATCTTCGCCCCTGGCATCAATGCCAGTAACACTCTCTGCAGGCCCTGTAGCAGCATCAGCCCCCAGACATTCCCAGAAGTTCCCCCTAAGAACTACTGCCCAGGAGAAGGGGACAGAGAAAGGGGAGCCTCCTGTGAGAATTTTGCTAGTGATTCCCCGTGGAGGTGTTTCCCACATCATCACTGCCAGGGGCTACCGGGCTCATCTTCCCGAGGAGAGAAGGAGAAAGAGGAGATTGGCAGAGTGGAGTGGCCCTTTGACCTCTGGTGGAGAATCAGCATCTAGTCATGGAACTCCAGAAAATCAATCTGTCTTTCTTGCTGTCTCTCTCTCATGGTCCTTTCCAAAGCCCCTCCCTACCAAGACTTTCTTTTTTGGTTTTGTTTTCCAAAACAACATGGCATTCACGCAGGGCCTGGTAATGAAATGAGATTAAGAAAAAGCAAAAAAAAAAACAGAGCAAGTGTTTAGAGTATTGCTGGGAGGGCTTGATCCACCTCCTGGAAAGCCCAGCTCAGTCGGGGCTGGGAAGCTGAAGCTGCTGATAACGGACGCCCCAGGCATTGGACAATGCAAGGGGCCGAGTATCTGGAGCCGGGAAACGAGATGAAACCCAGAGGTAGGGGTGCCAGGTTGGGGACAGGGACACATGGAGGCTCTTTTATCCAGTGTCTCAGGAGATAAAATCCACAGCCTGCCACACTGTGCTTGAAAATTAATTCCTGCATTGTAACACACACAGCAGATACAGGACAACTTGTGGGATGGGGATGACAATATCAAAGCCCAGGAGCTAAGAGCGATTCCATTTTCCCTGCCCACTACACGGGCCTTACATGAGGTTATGTTCTGCTCTTGGGCAGCCCGCCTGATACAAGAGGGTCCTGCCTGGCCCAGGCATGAGTATAGCATGAACAGGGGACCTATGGAGCCTCTTCGTTTGTTCCCCCAGGACTGTCCCCAGCTGGTGCCCACGGAGGAGATCTTGATTCCAGTCGGGGAGGTAAAGCCAATCACCCTTAAGGCACGAAACCTGCCCCAGCCGCAGTCCGGCCAGCGAGGCTACGAGTGTGTCCTCAACATACAAGGGGCCATCCACCGGGTCCCTGCCCTGCGCTTCAACAGCTCCAGCGTTCAGTGCCAGAACAGCTCGGTAAGAGAACTCAGGCTGGGCCCTGCCTGGAGGAGGGCTTCCTCTCACACTTGTGCTGGGGCCTCAGTATGGCCAGCCCTGGCTTCCAGAGCCTTCAAGGTTCACAGGGTAATCCCACATCCCCAGGGACGCAGGAGCCAGCCAGCACCCTAGCCGCTGAGCCAAAGCAGAGCAGGTGACTGGTGCCAGAGGAGACAGTTCGTGAGGACCCTCATGGCAGACGCTGAGATCTTTGTGCCCTTTCTGAAGTTGACATTTTAAATTTTTTATTTTTAATTTTTGTGGGTACACAGTAGGTGTATGTATTTATGGGCTACATGAGATGTTTGACACAGGCGTGCAATGTCAAATAGTCACATCATGGACCTTTCTGAAGTTGAAAGAGCACCTCTTTTTGTCTTCAGTGAAACTTGAGCCAGAGCAAGTCAACTCCGCCCCACACCCCATTCCCATCCCCGTTCAGAGAGTGAATAAACCCGGAGAGCGCTCCACAGGCGAAAGCTGGAGAAGAGAGGAACAGGAAGTGCGATGGGAGGAGGGGAGGTGGGAGGGGAGGGGAAGGAGGAAGCAGTGAATTTCAAGAGCAGCAAGGGTTAAACCAATCCTGAATGGCAGACAGAGAGCATGAGGTGTTTAATTATAATACTAACCCCAAGAAGATCTTTTTGTCTGCCAGCTCCCTGTCTCCGACTGTGGGGGGTCAGCTGGAGATGCGGGAGGGGAGGATGTGACAAAGGTGTTGAGGGAAGCTAATTCGCCTGGGAGAGATAAAGGGAATCTGGGCCTCTTATCAGGGAGCTGTCAGATTCCCAGGTCACAGGCGCTTGATAGAATTTGTAATCGGCGGAAGGCCGCCAAGCGCAAGGGGAAGGCAGATGAGAAAGAAATGGGACACAACAAAGGGAGGCTGGGGCAGGAGAGGGCGGGAGCAGAAGGCTGACAGTGACATGTCCTTCAGAGCTGAAGAGTGGGGTGTCGGGGAGATGCCCCGAGGTCTCCTTCACAGGGTGCCAGGACTGGCCACCCAGGAGTGTTATTTCTGAAGTGTGTGAAGGGCATACATGTCTTCTGTGGGATCAGCACAAGAGAGAAAGTCATAAACTCCTGGCCACAGCTAGAGGACTTTAATGGTAGGGCTGATGAGATGTGTGCCCAGAAAACTGTGGGCGCTTCTCCCTAGTGGACCGTTGGCTAAAATAAGGCTTGTGTGGAAATAGAGGGCCACCGCAGGGGTTGGCCGGGTGACTGCTTGATGAGACTTTCGGCCTTACAAGAGTAGTAAGAGGGCATTACCTCTGCCTCCAGAGACATATAGACTTTCTATGGAGACACGTGAAAAGAAGCACAGCAGATCCAGTGCAAGACAGAAAGTGGCAACACCAGGGGACAGACAGTTTGGGACAGGTCTGCAGGGTTGTGGGGGAGGACTCCTGGGGAAAGTAGAGCTGAGCTGGGCTGGAAGAATACGGTGGGTTAAAAGGATGGAGGTTGTAAGGAGAGGGTTGCATTCCTTAGGAGACAGGAACTCAACAAAGACAGAAATGGGCTTAAGAAGATGTGTTTGGAGAACGGTAGATTCAAAGCTTTCCACAGGAGAGTTGTGGAGGAGAAGACTGGAGGAGTCGGTTTGCATTTGATTATGCGGGGCACTGAATGCCAAGCTAGGAGGCTTGGGTGGGATTCTATTGGCATTAGTGACTGGGATCCAGGGAAAGGGCATCATAGGAATAATCTGAGCGACACGCAGGGTTTCCCTGAATCCCTGACCCCTGTGATAGAGAGTTGCGTGAGCCCCTTGCCTCTGCCCGTCTCCCTACAGTACCAGTATGATGGCATGGACATCAGCAACCTGGCCGTGGATTTCGCCGTGGTGTGGAATGGCAATTTCATCATTGACAACCCTCAGGACCTGAAAGGTAAGCGGCTACTTCCGGGTAGAAGTTTGATCTTTTCACGACCCGGGAAGACTGGGGCCAGAGGGATCAGAGCCAGCCAGCCGCTGTGCCATGAATAATACACTCCCTCTGTCAGCAGAACCTTTCAGAGGATCCTAAGGCAACATTTGGAGCCATCAAAGGAGTCCTGTTGGGAGCCCTGTTTTATTACAACCAGAGCATCCGCCAGGCGGCTGCTGGCCCATCCACGTTATTCTTTGGCTCATGCAGGCTTTGAAGTGTCTGTGGAACCTGACCTAGGAGAACAGCAGGCAGGAACGTCCGGCCAGTTTCCCTGGAAATGGAGATATTGTTTCCAATCAGGCTCTTGTTCCCCTGTCCTTGGCCCTGGTCATGATCACTGCACAAAGAAGGTTTTTAAGGCTGCCCTCCTGTTCCTGAGGTGGGCGGGAGAGAGCTGCATGCAGAGTCCAGCTCACATCTGGAGCAAAGAAGTTCAGGAAGGGGATCTGGCTGAGGAAGGAGGGGTGCTCCATGAGACTGACCCTTATTCATCGTCCTATAAACCCATGTCGAGCTCCTCCCATGTGCCAGTTAGGCCCGACCCTCAGTGCAGCAAATACCAAGATTCCACCCTGCTCTTGAGAATGATAAAAGTGACTCCAATATGATGAGCACTCATGATGGGTAGGCACTCACTAAGTAATTTATTAGAAATTATTTTCCGTAAGCATCACAATAACTCTGAGAGGTATGTACTATTATTATTCTCATTTTCTAGATGAGGAAACTGAGACCCAAAGAGATTAAGAAATGGGCCAAGAGTCAGATAGTAAGAGCTGGGATTGGAACCAAGACAGTCTAATTTCAGAGCTTGCAAACTGAGCCACATCACTGTGAGGATCTGCTGCTTAGGCCACTGTGGGATTTAAACTCCTTCCCCTCTGGAATACATTCCTATCCCCCACCCTCCTCCTACCCTCAGCCACATGCCTTGCCACATTTCAAGTAGCTAGGGTTGTCAAAGCCTCTGCTTCCACCTGAGGAGTCAGCCGATGGAGATGGGGTAGTCGGCAAGGCCATAGCAGGGGCTGCAAGTTTTTCAGCATCTTTAGGGCTGTAGCTCTGTGTCCCAAATGCTGCCATTAAAATCAAGGCTACTTAGACTGGGAGAAAGGAACTGAGCCAGGAGGATTATTTTTTTCTATTTCTCCTCATACCTAGGCCAAACTTTCTCACTGCTAAGACATAGGAGACACTTTCCCTGCTGGGAATCTGGGCTCAGATCCCAGAGGTTGCCTTAGCACCTGGAGCTTAGAGAGCAGCCACATCCAAGCTGTTGCATCAGAAACTCTGCTTGTGACTCTCACAATGTTGAAGAAGCTCTGAGAGTGCACAGACAGTGTTGTCTTCACATTCGTATCGCCTCCACCCGCTAGCCTGAGTGTCACTGCAGCCTGCGCATTGGGCTGGATGGAGAGGACCACACTGTTTAAAAACTTAGGTTCTAGAATCCAGCAAAGCGGGATTCACCTGGTGGCTCTTTCACTTACAGCTGTGTGAACTCAGATGAATGGCTGTCCCCTTTACATGAGCTCATGGGTATGGACCATGTGGTACATATTTATAGATGCTCAGTGTGTACTCATTCATTTTAAGATTCCCATTTCCTTCCCTCTACCTTACAAAGCGATAAGCATGAGGGCATTTAAATATAGGCCCTGCAGCTGGGACTAAAGGGTGCTGGACACAGCAGAGGAACAGGATGAAGACCTATGGGAAGAATGTTAAAATTACACTTTCCCTGGGGCGTGTATCTCACTTCCAGCAATGGCATACCACCTGGTCCTGAAAGCTTATGTGTGCTTGTCCAAAAGAGTGGAAAAATGAGTTTTACGTGTTTTGCTTTTGGAGAATTCTACTTTTAACTCGAAATCTCAGCAGGCAAGGAGCTAAGACCAGGTTCCTGAACCTGAAGCACAGTTCCACTAATTCGCTGGTTATACTAGCACTTATAAGTCAGCAGGAGACAAAAGCGAAGACAAAGGGTTTGCACACTCCAAATGTTATCATTTAAGTGGCCAGTTTGCCCTCTCTGGGGACATATTCTCAATTCATAAGGGCTGTGAACAGACTGTGTCACCCTCTTTTTTTTTTTATCAGCAATGCTTCCCCCACTGCTAGCCACCTGGCCTTTCTTTAACCCCAAGCTGACTCCTCTCTCAAACCCATGCAATTTCCAGTTTGCCAGACAAGACTCCTCTCTTCTTAAGACCTACCATTTAGCAGCATAGCAAGTTGGAGTTTGAAGATTCCAGTTTGGATCACTAATCTTACTAAGCTCTAAGAGTCATTATCTCTCTCTGAGCCTCATTTTTCCTTCAATGGAGGAAAGCAGCCCTTACTTCCTGCATGAGGACCATATGTGAGAGTGTGAGAGTAAGAGAAAATGCAGCGTAAGAATATAGCACGAGTTCAAAGAAAAGATAATAAACATGTATAGGGCATCAGATATGTTACAGGCATTGTGCTAAACACTTAATATGCAGTATCTTATTCCAACCTCACAAAAAAAACAATGATTATCTTCATGTTAGAGATTAGGTGAGGTTCAAGGAGGTGAAATCCTTTGTCACATTGCTAGGAAGTAGTGAAGCCGCAATTAAAGCCCTAATCTGATTCAATCTAGAGCCAGAATTCTTAAATAATATTATTCTTCCTAGTGCCCTTAAGTGACTGGTAAGAGGCTCAATTTATTAATTCCCCATCAGTCATTCTTGCAATGATAATGATGATCGGTGGTGTTATCCATGGTGAGGAAGAGTTTCTATCACACCTGCAAGAGTAGGGCGTATTGTGAGCAGCCCTTTCTGGTTTCATCTGTGACCACCTGCTCTCTTTGCAGTCCATCTCTACAAGTGTGCAGCCCAGCGGGAGAGCTGCGGCCTCTGCCTCAAGGCCGACCGGAAGTTTGAGTGTGGCTGGTGCAGCGGGGAGCGCAGGTGCACCCTCCACCAGCACTGTACCAGCCCCTCCAGCCCCTGGCTCGACTGGTCCAGCCACAATGTCAAGTGCTCCAACCCTCAAATCACCGAGGTAAGTCCTCCAAGTCCCTAGAGCAGGAAGGGGCAGCCAAGAGCTGACCCCAAGACAGTGGGCGAGGAGTGCAAATTGAGACTCTGTGGACAAATTCTTGGCGTAGAGTGAGTTTAATGTGGGGGGTATAGGAAACCTCTCATGTGTGTCTCGACGGCCCCTGTCTAGGTATAAGAGGTAAGCGTATGGAAGCGCATCCTCATGCCTGCGCATGAATGTACAAGTGCATTGGTGTGCACGTGCACACAACAAGGGAGGCAGAGCCAGCCCAGTCTCCCTGCCAGGCTGGCTGAGCCAAGTGAGGAGGAGAAATTGGCTCCATGGTGGGTGAACATTTCAGAAAACAGGTTTAGCTTTTCTCAGCAGAAATGTGATTTCAGGAGCCGCAATTAGCTCAGAGTTGCAAAGCTGAGAACGGAAGAGGAGAGTAAAGGCAAGCACTGCATTAGCCACCGTGCCATTTCCCAGGATTTACTCCCTGTCCCAATTTTTTCATGCATTTTAATAGAAAGAAAAGGAAGTTAATTATCCTGGGGAAAAAATGATGTTTCCAAAATAGCAAATTTCAAAGGAAGATGAATGGATAATGTGGATGAAAATGCAATTGCTTGGGTTTCAAATGGCCTGGGAGAGGAGTCGCTGTATTTAACTCTGGTTGTGTTCTGTGCTCCCTTTTCACTGCTCCCTAGTCTATAACTGTCGCTCATACTTTGAAACTAACTGCACCTTCCTGATGGTGACTAGAAATAAAGGCCCGGGCAGATACCCGGTGGTCTGCGTGTTTAAGAAAGGAGGAAGGGGCTGCTCCTTTTCTGCCTCTTCCCTGAGCTGCTGCACCATCCTTTTCCCTGCTTCGTTTTCCCTGCTGGCCAAGGAAAGCAACTCTTGTCCTCACCTATATCACAGAATATTGGGAAACTTCTGGAACATCTCTATGATCATATCAAAACCTCAGATCAGTTTTAAAAAGAAACCCTTAAGATGGAATAGGTGCTGCTAACCTACAGATAGGTTATTTGAAGAGGTAGAAATTATTTATTTAATGTGTGTAAATTACATTTAATCCTCACAACAGCCATGGGAAATAAGTATTTTCACCCCCACTGTACAGATGAAGAAAATGAGGCTCAGAGAAATTGAGTGACATGCTCAAGTTTATACAGCTGAGAAGTGGCAGAGCCAGTATTTGAACTCATATTTAATTATAAAACCATTTTTAAATTCTTTACAATATTCCCAAGTACATAAAAGAAGAAGAGGTGCTTCCCCTTCCTTAACTTTTCCTAGACCAGATAGATGCAATCCATCCACAAGGCAGCACATCCCAGACAGTGCAGGGCTATCGGTAGGAGAGTGCTTACTGCATCCAGGCCCTCATTCATCCGTGCAGAGAGGAGTTAGGAGAGCACAGACACTGCCTTTCAAAGACAGAGCTACTTCAATCCCATTTTATTCTTGATTGTGACCAGGGATGGTGCCTCCTGACTTTCTCCTGTGTCTTTATGTCTCTGGAAGAGAATGTTTGCAGGGGCTGCTGGCAGTGCCCCAGCCTCTGCCCTCAGACAGCTAGCTTCCTGAGCTGCTCAGGGCTCCGTGCCTTCTCCCTGATTCGAGTGATTTCCGGCCACTGCTGGCCTGAGAACTTGCACTGTTCCGTAATTCTTGGTGCTACAGTTGTCTCTACATCTGTGGGCACCCGTGGTGTGGGGGAGCTTAAATTAGGCAGAGACTTGCTTCCATCAGCACCACCCGCCTCTGCCAGCCCCAGCAGCTGCACCATCCACTCCCCGACTGGCTGGGGCCCCTTTCCAGCCCCAAGGCAAGCTTCTCACTGGGAAACCTCTGCCTCAGCTGCCCCTGCTCGCTGACTGGGGGCTGATAGGCTGCTCTGTTCACAGAAGACACCCAAGCTACACGAGGGCTAATTAACCCCCTGAGGTAATTAGGCTGTAATTGATTTTCCCAGTGAACATATCAGCAGGCATCAGAGGCCCCAATCTCCTGCTGGTGCTTTTCAAGTCAAGGCTGTTGAGAAAGGAAGGAGCATCTTTGGAGAGAGAGAAATCCATGCTGTGTCCCAAGCCACTCGGCGCACCTCACTCTGAACAGGACATGGGGGAGGGAGCATCCAGGCCTGGAATGTTGTATTCATGATTATCTGGAATATTTTCTTTCATTTCTTTATTTGCATTTCAATATTTTTTTCTTTTCATTTTCTCCTAGCCCCACTCCATCCTCCTTTCCCTGTAAAAGTCATTGTCTCTTTCTTTAACTTTTCATTCTTGAAATAATTTTAGACTTATAAAAAGGTACAAAAATAGTACAAAGAACTTTCATATACCCTTCACCCAGATTTCCAAAGTTAACATCTTACATAACCACAGTATAATTATCAAAATCAGGAAATTAGCATGGATACAATAATATCATCTAATATACATGCCTTATTAACATTCTGCCAATTGTCCCACCGATGTCCTTTTTCTGGTCTAGGATCCAATCCAGGATCCCATGTGACATTCTATTGTCATGTCTCCTTTGTCCTTTAATCCTCAGTCCTTTTTTGTCTTTTATGACCTTGATACTGTTGAGAAGCACAGGCTAGTTATTTTGTAGAATGTCCCTCAATTTGGATTTGTCTAACCTCATGATCAAATTCAGGTTATATATTTATTTGGCAAGAAGTACCAAAAATTACCTGTACGGGACCTATCAAAAGGGCACCTGAGGCAACTCAAAGGGGATCTCAGAGGCCGAATCTGGGCAATTTGAGCAAGAACATAAAAAATGATAGCTGTGGATTTCACCAATAGAATAAGAATCTGTGGTTCTTCCTGATAAAAAGAAACAAACAACTAAATAAATAATGGGGGGACAGCTACGATGGCTCATGCCTGTAATCCCAGTTCTTTGGGAGGCAGAAGCTGAGAGGACTGCTTGAAGCCAGGAGTTCAAGAACAGCCTGGGCAACACAGCAGAATCCTGATCTCTAAAAAAAAATAATAATAATTTTAAATTTTGCTGGATGTGGTGGTGCATGCCTGTAGTGCTAGCTACTCGGGAGGATCACTTGATTCCAGAAGTCTGAGGCTAGAGTGAACTATGGTCATGCCATTGCACTCCAGCCTGGGCAACAGAGAGAAACCCTGTCTCTTTTTTAACTTTTTTTTTTTTTTTTGATACAGGGCCTCGCTCTGTTACCCAGGCTGGAGTGCAGTGGCACAATCGACTCACTGCAACCTCCAGCTCCCGGGTTCAAACAATTCTCTTTCTTCGGCCTGCTGAGTAGGTGGGACAACAGACATGCACCACCACGCCTGGCTAATTTTTGTATTTTTAGAAGAGGCGGGGTTTGCCATGTTGGCCAGGCTGGTCTCAAACTCCTGCCCTCAAGCGATCCGCCCACCTTGGCCTCCCAAAGTGCTGGGATTACAGGCGTGAGTCACCACGCCCGGCCAAGACCCTGTCTCTAAATAAATAAATAGACAGAAAAACTCATCTTTACACTAGAATTCCAACTAAAAAATGTAGAAGGAATTACAGAAATAGAAATCACCATTTGGCAAAGTACACAGTAATAATTGTTTCAGGCAAAGAATGGTCAATGAACACTAAAATTAGTAGATGAAAGTATGATGAGAAATAGGATATTTACATAACCTTAAGCTACCTTCCCATAAGATACTTATTAATTATAACAAGAACAATAGTAACTGGGCAGTGAAGAAACGTGGTAGACCTCACCTAAACCAATTGATCAAAGTAAACAAAGCCAGTAATGGGAAAAATCAACCTCATGTACCTTTCAATAGAACGCTCTGAGAAGGACACAATCTCATCTCTGTGGTGTTTTCGGCAAGAATATGTAATTTGCTAAAAGTAACCTTTAAGGAGATTTTCTTTTCTTTTCTTTTCTTTTTTGAGATGGAGTCTCACTCTGTCGCCCAGGCTGGAGTGCAGTGGTGTGATCTTGGCTCACTACAACCTCGGCCTCCCAGGTTCAAGGGATTCTCCTGCCTCAGCCTCCCGAGTAGCTGGGACTGCAGGTGCGTGCCACCACACCCAGCTAATTTTTGTATTTTTAGTAGAGATGTGGTTTCACTATGTTGGCCAGGCTGGTCTCAAACTCCTGACCTCAAGTGATCTGCCCGCCTCGACCTCCCAAAGTGCTGGATTTATAGGCATGAGCCACCGTGCCTGGCCAACTCATTTTCTTTACTTCAGCTTTCTTGGCTAATCCCTTTGCAATGGCGTAGATGTTTTCCCCAAACCTCTGAATCATCGGACTTCCATGAGGCCCATACCCTTTGATGTAGACCTCCTTGTCCTCAGCCTTCATCTTCAGAATGGGTGCCCTCCTTAGTGCAGCCACTCTGTGCAGTAAATAGAAGCCACTTACTCAAAGATCCTTCTTGAAGGATGAAAAGAGAATGATTCTAAGATGGCCTGTGATGGCAGTTGGGGGTGGCAGAATCTCCACCTGGAAATAAGTGGAAGCTGGAATGGATGCTGTCCTTCCTGGGACAGCAGAGAAATAAATGAGATGATCTCAAAAGAGTTCTATGTTAGAAAAAGAAGTGGGCGCACACATAGTTAGATAAACAGCTGTGTTGTTCCGTAACCTCTCCTTACCCCATCTTCTCCATGGCAACCAGGCCCACCCCGAGGGACCCATCTTTTATGGCAGCTTCATGTAGAACAAGTTGTACAGGCTATTGAATTTCACAGTTTGCATAAACTTCAGGTTAGGACCCCCTCAGGACTCACGGTCTGCTCCTTCTCAGCGAGTTCGTGGTGTGATAATGATGCTGTCCCCCGTGGGAGGCCTCCTGAGCTGCTCCCATTTCCAGCTGTCATCATGGGTGTCTGTGCACGTGTCACCTGTTCAACCCTAGAAACAGGAGATGTGCGGAGGACTGGAAAGCCCATGAGATGCCTGGCCCGCCACGTTTCCGTTCCCCCAGCTTGTGCTTCAGGACCTGCTGGGACCTCAAAGAGGAGGGTGTTAGGAGCCACCCACTGGAAAGGAAGGCCCAGAGAGAAACATTTCTTAAGGAGCCATGAGTAGGCAGGATCCAGCAGTAAAGGAAGAGACTGAATATTTTCTCAGAAAGATAAACTCAGGGAGGGTAAAGGGATTTTGGAGCTCACATAACAGAGGTCTTCTTCACTCCAAGTGAGTATATCAGTTTCCCAGGGCTGCCCTAGCAAAGAACCACAAACAGGTGGCTTAAACAACCTGAATGTATTTGGAGGCCTGAACTTCAAGATCAAGGTGTCAGCCGCATGGGTTCCTTCTGAGCTCTGTGAGGGGGAATCTGCTGCAGGCCTCCTTCCTGGCTTCTGGTGGTTGCTGGAATCTTTGCCATTCCTTGGCTTGTAGAAGCATCAACCTGACCTCTGCCTTCATGTCCACATGGCATTCTATCTCTGTGTGTGTATCTGTCTCCCTAGTCTTTTTTTTCTTTTTTTAATAAATACCCTGCCATATTGGATTACTGCCCACCCTAATTATCTCATTTTAATATGATTACTTCTTTAAAGACCCTATATCCAAAGAAGGTGCCATTCTAAGGTACTGAATTAGGTCTTTACCATATGAATTTTGAGGAGACAAGAATCAAACCATAAGAGTGAGCATTCTGATCAGAGGGGGGAGATGCCACCATTCCAAATACATTAATTCACTCATTAAATGAATATTTAATTAATGACTACTGTATGCCATGAACTGTGCTGGGCTTGGAAGATGTCTGTCGCATGTATACATGAGTCCTGGTTAGGGAGACTGGGTTATGCAGCCTCTTCCAATGTAGCCCTAGCCTATCCTTGAACATTGGCTACCTGGAAGAGGCTGGAAACTGACTGCCCTGCAGGCCACTGTGCTTCCTCCAAAAGGCCTGGGGCAGACTTCTAATCTCCACCCTCTGCAGTCGTGTCCTGTGTAGAAGGAGGTCTGAAGCAGGGATACAGGTCTCCTGCTAATGAGGACACTAACCTCAGGCAAGGAACATGAGCAGACCAGCCAACATTCTAATTCTGGGAGTCTTCATGACAATTGCTTCTCTTTAACAAGACTCTCCCATGTGCCAGGCTCTGAGCCTACTCCTCCAAACAACCCTGCAAAATGGCTATGATTATCTTCACTTAAGAGTTGGGGAAACAGTGCTTAGAGAAGTAAAGAATTAGCCCAGTGTCACACCCATATCTGGTTAGCAGCAGAGCAGAAGGCAGACTTCCTTCACCACACCATGGTGAGGGGGATGGGGGACTGTTCCTTGGCTATACATTTCCCCACCTCATCCCACCCCAAGTGTAACAAAAATGTCTGCGTCCAGGATCAGAATCCTCTTGGAACTTACCAAGAGATGCCAGACAAATTGGGAATATTGGTTACCCTTTGTACTGAGCCTTAAAGTAACCTTCACTTAACTGTCTTCCTAAACATGAGGTCCACACTTACTCCTATGAGTGAGAGGAAAAGCAACAAGAAGGGGGTATTGGGGTGCATGTGAGCTTGGGGCAGTCACTTCTTGCCTTTCAGGGGGAAGCATTATTCTAACCCCTACCCCAGTTATTTCTTGAAGCTATCACATTCAGTTGGGTTTTGTTGTTGTTGTTGTTGTTGTTGTTTTTGCTATGCCCACCAATGAGATGGCCATTAAGCTAAAGTGAAAGCTGGATTCCCTGGCCTGGCAGCTCTGACCTCTCAAGCATCTCAGCCTGGTGGTAGAGGCCAGACGATGGGGCCCAGGTGGTTCACACTTGCAGGCCAAGAATAGATCAGGGTGAAGCCAAGGCAAAGCAGGCTTAAGATGCAGGAGATGAACACCAGAGTTGGTGTGACCGGGAACCCACCACCCTTAAGATGTGAAAGAACATTCCTGTGTGTTCCCAAAGTCACCTGGCACATTGCACCATACGGCCACACTGATGCCAGGCAGTGGGGGTGTTAGGTTTACAGCTGTTTCTCCATTGACCACCATGTAGCTTTTACTTTATGAATTTTTCAACCTCAGTAACTTTTCCATCACCTCCGTAGTCCATGCTTAGGGAATATAAATTCTCTTTAACATTATCTTACATATCTTAGGTACATGTAACTGAGAAAGAAAATCAATTATAGAAAACTATGACACTGGCCTCTAAAACCAAGCTCAAATAATTGTTGATACCTTAATAGTTTGAGATGATCCATCACTCCTGCTAGCTCCTGTTCTCCACTTGCACAAATAATTTAAAGTAGATTGGTTTTGCCTGGATTCTCTCAGATGCAAATGCATTTGTGAAACTGTTGGGGAAACTGGGACATTTACAAGTATTTATCTGCAAGGCTGCACCAAATCTCTGCAGGAAAGGCCAAAAGCCACCTGCCCAGGGCCAGAATGACTCACTGCAAAGTTCCCCACAAATAAATAAATAAGTCAGCCAGCTTTCCTGAGAAACAAGCCGGCACTCTGATCTTTCATTCATTTATTTGCAGGCCTCATTAATATAACATCACTGCAACAAACAGCTAACGGGGAATGGTGTCAGGATGAATAATGGAGTTACTCTGCTGAGATAACAATTAGGTTTTGAATGTACTATCAGCTAAGACAGAGCCAGCAAGGATTCACGCCGGGCAGGAGAGCTGGCACCGCCAATGCCATAGATTCCTACAGAGCTCGTCAGCTGGGCTCTAGTCTACTGTGAAGAGTGCACACACAGGCACACACACACACATACACTCCAAGTGGAAAAGAATACCACAATTTGCTTTCTCAGACCCAGCATCCAGGTGTCTTTAGGAGCCAGGAGGAAATGAAAACGTGCAGCCACAAAGTTGGCATCGCTGCCCTCTAAAGTCAAATGAGTGAGAGGATTAGGAAAGAGAGGAGAAGCTGTCAACACATCCTTGACTTGTCCTCACTGGTTTGTCCTGATTAGGGGGCTCCTCAGGGCAGAACCCTCCTGAAATCCCAATCTTAGACACAAAAGCTTTTAATACAGAGTATGAACATCCGCTGAGGATGCTGACGGGGCTGAGGCCATTCTGGAGTGGCTTCTTCGGCACCTCTTCTCCTTCTGGGAGGCTCTGACATCAGTTTCTCCTGTCTCCTTTTACAAATCCAGTGGGCGGGCACTGCCCACCTACTGGAAACCATGGTGAGAGCTGCGCAGGCCCATCAGAGGCCACACTGGGCAATGCCACACTGGGCAACGTCCACACCAACCACCTCTCCTTCTCGAGTCAGCCCATCTGCCCCTGCCCTGAGTCCCCATCAAGAACAGGACCCAGAGGCTCCACCTGCATAGGATGCTCGTGAAAACAAAGCTACTTTTCCTTTGGACCTCAGCTAACCCAGCTTCCACCTGGATTTCTTCAACATAAAATAGTCATGAGAAAAATCATAGCTAACTTTCACAGAATACTTACCTTGCACTTAGCTCAGCACCTCACATATGTCATCTCATTTCGACCTCAAAACAACTGTTATGAAATAGAAGTTAGTATTGTCATTAGACCCATTTCATTGATGAGGACACTGAAGCACTATGAGGTCTGATAACGTTCTTTTTCTTTTTTTGCTTTTTTTTTTTTTTTTTTTGAGATGGAGTCTCACTCTGTTGCCCAGGCTAGAGTGCAGTGGCGCAATCTTTGTTCACTGCAAGCTCTGCCTCCTGGGTTCACGCCATTCTCCTGCCTCAGCCTCCCAATTAGCTGGGACTATAGGCACCTGCCACCATGCCCAGCTAATTTTTTTGTATTTTTAGTAGAGATGGGGTTTCACCATGTTAGCCAGCATGGTCTCGATCTGCTGACCTTGTGATCCACCCGCCTCGGCCTCCCAAAGTGCTGGGATTACAGGCATGAGCCACTGCGCCCGGCCAAGGTCTGGTAACTTTCTTAAAGTGACACTGAGAGTAAGTTTTAGAACTGGAATTTGACCTGCAGCTACTTGACTCAAGAGCCCCTATGTTTGACCCGTGTATTATCCTTCATCTCTTTCCTGAGCTCACTTGGACAAATAGAACTGTCAATCTGCAGAGCCAGAGGAGAGAAAGGAGCTGGCACCAAGCTCTTCCTCAAGCCTGCTGCAGAGATGGGAAGAAAGTCAGTAGTCCCCAGTCCCGGCATTGTTTGGGGAGACTGGACATTCAAGGGAGAGACAAAGGGGCAAGGCCAAGAGGGGAGTGTGGATATTGCCTGGGTGAGGTCAGAGAGGAGTGGGGATGGATGCTGAGAAGTTAAGGGAGCCAGAGAGAGCAGGAGTAAAGGCAGTGACCAGCAAGGCCAACTCCAGAGCTCCTTGGAAAGCAGCAAGGCATGGCCTTAGCCATGGCTTAAGTCCTCGCCATGCACTTCTTGATCTGTGCATCTTAAGCCTACTGCCGAGATGGGAAGAAAGGGAAAGGGGCTGGAGTGCCTAAGCAGACAGAAGCGAAGAGCAGGCCAGGGCATGCATTCTTATGGTGGGTGACCAAGGATGGGGGTCTCCCCGGGGCAGTGCTGTGGGAAGGCAAAAAGCAGCGGTTAGATAAACCTGGCTGGACTCTGCCACTTACTGTGGAACCTTAAACAAGTTATTTAACCTCTCTGGGACACTATTTCTCATCTGAAAAATGGGAATGATAATAACACCTCATAGCTTGTTTTGAGCCCTTAGTGGGATAAAATATGTAAAGCCTCTGGCATAATTCCTTACTCATTATAAGCACTTAAAGAATGTGAAAGCAGCAGCCATCATTCTTAGAATCTTCAATACCTTGGAGCTGAAGCCCTGCTTCTGGCTTCTTTCTCGCCATCTCTATGAGCCCAGAGATACAACCAGAGGAAGATAGGGTGTCTAGAACGGGAGCTCAGCTTTGTGAAGCTCCCACCAAGCTCCTCTGCCCCGACAAGCCCCTACTCTGAAGTTGGCCCCAACCCTGGCCCAACAAGGCTCTGCCTGAGGCTGAACCTAGGAACAGCCCACCTGAGCACTCACTTCCCAGGCTGCCAAGCCCCTGGGCCTTCCAGCGCCTCCCCGGTGCAGCCCTTCGCATCTCCCCAGCTGTAATTAATCCGCCGCATCTGCTCTTGCCCTTGGGCTGCTTTGTGGCACAGTTCCCTCCGAACTGTTCAATTAGTGGCTGCAAGAATGAGGTCGGGTGCAGCATCACGGCGGCTGCTTTCCAGGTCATGGCACCCACGGAGGAAAACAAACATGACAGGGTCTGGCAGGAACACAGATTTAGCTGGGGTGCCCTGGCACTCTCCAGGGTTCAGCTGGGCTGTGCTGCTGTCAAGGTGGGGTCTGAGCAGGTGGAGAAGTGACTCCCTAAACCAGAGGTTCCTGGAAGTTTTGAGAGGGCCTCAGCAGAATATAGGAATCTCCTGCTTAGTCCCCGGCCATCGTCATATGTGCTGTGACCTAGGCATGCCTGCCTGATCCCACATCCTGCTGGCCTAGTCTTCCTGGCTTAACATTTACAGATCAAGAAGTGCATGGCCAGGACTTAAACTAGCCACCTTTATACCTGGGCGTGGTCACTGACTGCTCCTGGGGCAGGGTTTAGCGCTGCTAGCCTGAGCTCTCTACCCTAAAGTGTTTCCCTTATTTTCCCTCTGAATCCTGCAAACAATAGACAAACTTTTTATTCTACAACCAGTCAATAGATATCAGTAATCTTAAGGCCAAGTAATAACACAACTTAAAGTCCCATTAAGATGCAAATACATTTTTCTGTACTTGTTGTATACAAATACAGAAAGGGAGGAGGGGACAGCTGAGTGAAAAGTGCCTAAAATGAGGGAAAGAACCCCTGGGAGGAAAACACAAAAGAACATGGGAAAGATACCAAATGTTTATCCTTCACTGGGTTTTGCCCAGGGCCAGCCTGGTTAATGGCGTGTGTGACAAGCAAAGGAAGTCGTCTTCGCAGGCCCTCCTTACTGCACATCAATCAATCAGGCCTTTGCTGAAGCCACAACCCGAGTTTGGGTCACTACACTCTCAAAAGATGCATAGAAATCCGAGGGTCCAGAGAAAAGCATCCAAAATGATCAAAGGGTTTAGAAACCAAGATCTTCAGTGAAAAGGCTGGAAGAACTGCAGAAGCAAAGGCCAGGGGTGACTTAATTGCTGTCTTCAGTAGCTAAAAGATGTTTGATGAGGGGGCAGCTGTTCAGTCCTCCATTCGATGAGGAATCAAACCAGAAATTGGTTTAAATTAAAGCAAGTGAGATTGCAGGAAGAGCTGTTTAATGATCCCGATGTTAAAATACTACATCACTCTCAGGCAACAGTTACGTACCTCCACTCCTCCAGTCATCATTAAAGAACGCAGTCTGTTCTAGTATCTGGTTGAGACCAGCATTTCCTTTTAACAGGGAATTGGGGATATTTATTGACAGTTACTCTGTTCCAGGCAGTGTGCTAAGGATTAGTTTACTAAGAAAAGCTAGATAGTCCCTTGTCCCAAGATAGTTATTGTCTTATTGAGGGAATAAGCAGTTACAGTGTAGTGTGGCAATCATGGTCCTGGAGGTGTTCAGAGAGGGAAGTGGGAGGGTAGGAGAAGGGGCTACTAAATCTGCTAAAGGAGTCAGGGGAGGCCTCCCTGGGGGGGCATCTTTTGAGTAGAGACTTGAGGATGGGTAGGCATTTGTCAGTGGACATGCTTAACCAGCCCAGGGAACAGCATGTCAAATGCATAGAGACTTTATACCCTATAGCTGTGGGGGCCCCTGAGCTCTCCCAGCAAGCACACGTACAGTCATGCATCACTTAACCATGGAGATGCATTCTGAAAAATGTGTCATTAGACAATTTCATCCTTGTGTGAACATCATGGCGGGTACTTCCATAAACCTAGATGGTGTACCGTACTAAACAGCTAGGCTGCACACCTGTACTGCATGTGACTGGTCGTGAACACCATAGGCGATTGTAACACAATGGTAAGTACTTGCGTATCTAAACATAAAAATGGGCTGGTAAAAATATGATGTAAAAGATTAAAAATGGTACACCATATTTAGGGCATTTACCATTTCCAGTTTGCAGGACTGGAAGTTGCTCTGGGTGAGTTCCGTGAGTGGTGAGTAAATGTGAAGGCCTAGGACATTACTGTACACTACCATAAACTGTAAAGACAGAATGCACTTAAGCTATACTAAATTAATTTAAAAATTGTTTTCTTCTTCAGTTGTAAATTAACTTTAGTTACTAAAATTTTTTTTTTTTGAGATGGATTTCCACTGTTGTTGCCCAGGCTGGAGTGCAGTGGCACGATCTCGGCTCACTGAACTCTCCACCTCCCGGTTCAAGCGATTCTTCTGCCTCAGTCTGCCGAGTAGCTGGGATTACAGGCATGCACCACCATGCCCAGCTAATTTTGTATTTTTAGTAAAGACGGGGTTTCCCCACGTTGGTCAGGCTGGTCTCAAACTCCTGACCTCAGGTGATCCGCCCACCTTGGCCTCCGAAAGTGCTGGGATTATAGGCATGAGCCACGGCGCCCGGCCAGTTACTGTAACTTTTTACTTTATAGACTTAATTTTTTAACCTTTTGACTCCTTTGTAACAACACTTAGCTTAAAACACACACATTGTATAGCTGTACAAAAATATTTTCTTTCTTTATATCCTTATTCTGTAAGATTTTTTTCTAGTTTTGAAATTCACTTTTTAACTTTTTAAGCTTATTTTGTTAAAGACTAAGACGCGAAGACACAGATCATCCTAGGCCTACCCAGGGTCAGGATCATCCATATCACTGTCTTCCGCCTCCTTATCTTATCCTACTGTGAGGTCTTCAGGGGAAATAGCACGCAAAGAGCTGTTGTCTCCAATGATGACAATGTCTTCTTCTGGAATCTCTCCTGAAGGTCCTCCCTGAAGTTGTTTTACAGTTAGCTTTTTTTTTTTTTTTTTTAAGAAGTAGAAGGAGTACACTCTAAAATGACAATAAAAAATATAGTAAGTATGTAAACAACCTAGTCATTTAGCATCATTATCAAGTATTATGTGCTGTACATAATTGTATATGCTTCCCTAGGCTTTCCTACGACTTATGACTGCCACAATGCCACTAAGTGGTGGGAATTTTTCAGCTCCATTATAATCTTAAAGGACCATCGTCGTATATATGGTCCATCATTGACCAAAACGTCTATTTGCAGCATAAGACTGTAGTCCATAAGAGGACAGGGCCAGGACTCTGGGGGGTCCCAAGTGTGAGGGGTGGGCAGAGGAAGGGCACACAGGCAGTGCCAGCACAGCACAGTGGGGAGAGCCTCAGTGACCCCTTTCACCCCAACTCAACAGCAGCAGGCTGCTTCTAGGATGTTCTTTCTCCAATCCCCTTCTTCTAGCTCTCACTTCTGAGGTCCACAGTATAATGGGGAGAATGGAGAGAATTCAGATAGACTTCTAGTCCACAGTATAATACGGGGTGAAAAGCATGGGGCTCAAATGAGTCAGTACCCAAAGATCTTCCCTGCTGATTTGACGTTTCACTTCCCTTCTCCCTCTCTCCACCTCCCTACCACACACACACACACACACACACACACACACACACACACCCCAAACTGTCAAATCATTTGTTTGTGTGGGTGTCTCATTCAGAAGTACTTCCCTGAAAGAATTAATTGAGTTCATTGTGGAATGCTGCACCTACCCCGGAATGGCTGATAGCCAGGGAAAGAAGAAATGGCCAGAAGGGAGGGAGGAAATAATAAAGAACGTTTTGTACAGGGCTAGTGTTCTTCCAAACTTATTTTGGGTGAAAGGATGATGTCTGGCTCTGAATCTGCTTCTGTGCAGGGCACAGAACTCACCAAAGCCAGGGCCCTACTATGGCGGCATCACCACTCTCTGCCCAAGCTCAGGCTTCGGGCATTCTCCAATAGGCCCATGAGCAGCTCTTTGCACCCTGGGTCACCCCAACATCTGTGACGAGCTCCCTCATCCATGTGTTGCCTTCCATCACCTCTAACCCTGCCAATTCTGACATCCCATGTTTAGTCATCTACAAAGACAGAGGTGCAGGGAAGGAGATTACCAATTATCAAGACCTACTCTCTAAACCAGCATACTAAGAACTCTCCAAATGTTATCTCACTTAATCTTCACATCATCCCTGTGAGGCAAGCATTGTTATCTGTTTTTGAATGAGGATATTGAGATTCAAGGTCACATAACTCGTAAGTGTCAGAGCTGGTATTTAAATTCAGGCCTGTCTGATTCCAGAGGTTACTCGCTTCCTTCTGCAGACACTCTCCCAGCATCAGATGGTCTTTCTCCCCTACCTGAGTGTAGCCAGCAGCATAGAGCTATCTGAAACTGACCAAGACATGGATCCGCCTAACATGCCGGCTGTACTTTGGTTTCCCTTCTGTCATTGGGGCACTCCATATGACTCCACCACAGCCTCTCATCCTCACCTCTCCTGCGGCTTCTCAGCTCCACCCAGATCTGGAAGAACTTGCTTAGAGTCCTGCAAGCAGTAGCTGGGGATTCAGCCAAATTGGCCCTGTATAGATCCATGTAGAAAGGCCAGACGTGGCTTCCAGGAGAGCCAACTTTGTGGAATGCAGACCTGAGTGCCCTGCAATCAAAAGCTGCTTTTAAGAGAGAGCCCTGGGGACATGGTCTCTGTGTGTGTTGGGCAGGGCTGGTGCGGGTCGGGGGATTGGGACCCTGCGGCTTTCTGGTCTGAGGTGGTGTCCTGCAAGATCCTGCTCACTCCCTCTCTGGAGAAGAAATTCTTTGTCACCAAGCCTCCTCTCCCTGGCCATCTTCAAATACTTGATCCTAAGAAGAAATGCAGAAGGCAGGATGCAGGGTCCTTGCTTCCCGGGCCCACCACAGAGATGGCATGGCCCTTAGACTCATTCTCAGCTGCCTGGAAGGCTTCAGACAACAGAAGCTGCCTTCTACAGGGTGCCTCTCTCTGTTCCTTTGCACTCTGCATGCAGACCTCCACCTTGAGCCACTCTGATTTTTAAGCTGGAGGTGAATGGGTAACATGTCCAAAGGCTCAGAGAGTTTTAAAGAGCATGATGTAGAAAGAAACCACTGAGAGGGTAGGACATGAATGATGTGCTATTGAATAGAAAGTGTGGCAGAAGGGGTAAAAGGGATCAGAATCACAAAGACCACACCTACCAGGCCAGCCTTAGGAATTAGGGACTTTGCCTTGGCAATGGCCAGAGCCATGGAAGGTTTTTAGAGCAAGTGACTGGTAACCTGGTCAAGTATGTGTTCCTGAAGGTCACCCTGGCAGCTACTGGAAAGTAGATTTACATGCAAACCCTTGGGGTTAGTGTGGGTAGGAGATGATGGAACCCTGCTGAACACCTACTCTGGAACACATGGGTTCAAAAGACACCTGGGAGTGAGAACCCATAGGGCCTGGCGACTTTCTTTATTATTCGTGGTAGATGAGAGAAAGAAACAGTTGAAGGTGCTTGCAGAATTCCTGGCTGGGTGCATGGTGAGTCCATTAACCTTGAAAGAGGATCTGGGAGGGTAATTGGCTTGGGGGTAGGAGGAGGAAAATGTAAGAGTTCATTTTTAGACATGGTGAAATTTGAGGCACCTGAGGAACATAATGGGGAAGTGGAGATGCCCAGTAGCAATTGGATATATGGCTGTGGAGCTCAGGAGAGGGGCCTGCGCCAACCATATAGATTTGGAAGTCGTCAGTAATGGAGGCCTTGGGAATCCACTTGCAAATCAGATAATCACCACTTCATTTATGTTTTGGAAATGCAGGCTTTTACGTATCAGTTTTGCTTTAAGCAAGGAAGCTATAAGCTGTGTCTCCTGTAAGCCCCAGAGCATGATAGTTGCTTCATTGTCCCCTGAGCTCCCCTGCCACCTACTCCAGATGCTGGCAGCATGGTACACAGCATAGAAAGAAGACCGCCATAAAGACCCTACACTCCCCAGGCACTTTCCAAGCCCCGTGGACCTGGTTGAATGACCCACAAGGACACTGATTCTCCCGGCTTGGATTCCCCCAGCTGCTAGCTGGAACTACCTATCTCACTTGTATCTTCATGCCAAGATTATAATACTTGCTAGTAATTTGCCCCCCAAAAAAAGTCTTCTTCTCTAAACAATATAAGCTGAATTATGCTTCTGAGCAGCTCTGTGCTAACAAATAGACCCTACAGCACCCCAATGGCCACAACCATGTGTCTGCCACTGATCCTCGAATGTTGGAAGGGAAGCACTACAGTGATTTACCAGCAGGAGGAAGCTACCCCATGGAAGCTGCCAATGCCGCTGAGGATCCACAATGCAGTCCCCACATGCTACCTGCAAGACAGAAATATTTTTAGGCTTTCCAGAAAGATTTCATTTCACAGTTTTTCTGAAAGGTTGTAATTAACTGCAGCGAGCAAAAGAATGTTTTTTAAGAAATAAAAAGTAGGGGAAGGAGAGAGAACCAATCAACACCGTTTTGTCAGTTCCTTTGGGTAGGTGGGTTCATGCCATCCAGGTGGCTAGGGAAGGGGATGGAGGGGCTGGTGAAGCTCATTCCAAGTGGATTAGAAGAGAACCAGGAACTAAAAGCAAATTGTCTCCTAAGGATGCTCTCCTGCAGCAGGTAAGGAAGCAGCCCTTTCCGTTTCTCATTAACGAGTATGCATTTCCCAGAGCCTAGGAGTCCCAGGTCCCTGAGGAAACCATGCCAGGGGAGACTGGAACAGCCAGGATGGATTATTGTTGGATATTTTTAGAGTGCAGGGACAGAAGAGCTATAGTGGCTGTCAGTTCCTCATGCCAGTTCCTTCCTCTCCAAGTTGTCCTTCCTTCTCCCACCCTCACCCCCAGCATACAGAGACACCTCTGAGTCCCCTTGACTATATCTCCCTTGATTCATTTCATGTGTGTTGTTTATTTTTATTCATAAGGGAGATATTTTATTTTCAGACAAGGGAGTCAGAGCCATAGACAAGGTGACTTGGGTAAAATGAGCCTCCAGATAAGAGTGTTCAGGGCCTGGATGGGACAGAGGGAAAGAGGCAGAACCATCTTTGTCCTACGGAGGATAGACAGGCAGGAGGTCTGAGTTCAAGTCCCGGCTCTGCAGCCAACTTACCAAGAGACTGGGAGTCTGAACAGCATATCAGCCGGGCAGTGAGGGAAGGAGGCATCTTTTCTCTCTCACTATCACTTGGTGGTTGGTGGCTGAATTGGCAGCACAATTCATGGTGCCCACATCACAGGAAGGGAGCAGTGTACCTGCCAAGAAGCAATGAGATAAGAAGGGTCTCCAGATCTCTCGACAGCATGTTCACCTGTACTCATCCATCATCTCCACCCCTGGGTACGATGACCCTGCCACCCCATCAGACACCCTACCAGCACATACAGGGTCATGAGGGAGACTGTCCAGAAGTGTCCAAAAACAGTTAGGCTGTGGCTCTGCCCAGGTATCCTCTTCTGAGAGATTCTAGTGGACCCTCGATCTTCATCAAGTCCCCGTTTTTTTTTTGCTTCTTCCTTCTTCCATCCTGCCCTCCCTAGGATGTAGTAAAAAGAACACTTGACCTTTTTACAACTGTGTATACAAGTTGTTCAAAACTTGGGATATATCCCTGACTTCTCTGGGTCTCATGCATCTTGCTGTAAAAAGTAAAGATCTTAGAATAAGATACTCTGAGATCCCTTCCAGTTATGAAATTCTATGTCCCTCTGCTATTTAGGATTGAGTTCACTTCTAATTATTTTTCCTGCTTCAGATAACTATTGGCCAAAGTGTGAACTTACTCACTGGGATCTGTTGGATCCCAAAGAGCTGCATTTTTCCAAGAGCCTGGTCTGTTCCCAGATAGAACTGTATTATATCTTGAGAGACCCGGATTCTGCTATTCTGTTTCCAGTGTTTGGGGGCTGAATTAAGGAATGAATAAATAAGCAATCCTTGCTAACAGGAAGCCAGCAAAGATTTGGAACATCCTAATGTTATTTCTTCTTGGTCCTAGCATGTGTCATAGGATGTTTTTTGCAGAACAGTGTCAAATGCATTTTCCGTCTTTGATCATCTCCCCTGCAGCCACACCTAAACTCTATTCCCCACACTCCCACTGCTTTCCCTCTGTATCTGTCTTACCCCTGTATATCTCAAATCAGTGGTATTCATGAACTGCCTTTATCTCATCCTCCTTGACTCTAAGTTTCATAAGGGCAAATTTCCTGCCATATTCATCATTGTACCCCCAACAGGCTCTAGGACACAACAGGGGCAATAATAACACTGTCACAATTACAAAGTCCTCTGGTTTCCAAAGTGCTCCCTAGCACACCTTCTATTTGGTTCTTCCAAGCTCCCTTCGAGGTTGGCATAAATGATTATACCTCCTTCACAACTAAGAAAACTGAAGTTCAGAGACATTATGTGACTGATCGTAATCAGGCAACTAGTGAGTTAGAGACACGTCTCAAACCATGGTTTTCTGCCTTGAGTCTAGTATTCTTTCTGATAATCTTTTAAATAAGTAAATGAATGAATAAATGACCTAAAGAACCGAGGAAGTAGTGTAAAACAGAACATGATGTCAAGATCCGAGATAACCTAAAAAAGTGGACAAAACACAGTCACTCACCAGAATTCCTGGTGCCCATAGGTTCTTAAACCTCCCTGGGGGAGGGGGAAGGGTGCTGCTGTTTCTGTTCCTGTGGCCAACCCAAATTTTAATCCCATTTTCCTACTGCAGATTTTGACGGTGTCTGGACCGCCGGAAGGAGGGACGCGAGTGACCATCCATGGCGTGAACCTGGGTCTGGACTTCTCCGAGATCGCCCACCATGTGCAGGTGGCTGGGGTGCCCTGCACGCCCCTCCCAGGGGAATACATCATCGCTGAGCAGTGAGTCTGCCCTGGCCGGCCCTTTTCCCATGGGAGCTTCAGAGTGGAGACTGGAGACTCCTCTTTTCCTTCCCTGGGCCTTTTCCATGATCATCTCCCATTGCCTTCTCCTCCCATGGACCTGCCCCAGAAGCCTCCCCAGAGCCCCCTCCTCCCTCACCTCCACCCTCAGGCGGTCTCATTCTGTTTGATTCCCTGTTCCCTGGCTCTTCTGGCATCAGGGCTCCGGCCCTGACCGTCTCTCATTCAGTCTTTGCCTGCCCACCGGTGTGACTGAGGGTTTCCTCCTAGGTCTCCCCCAGCCCTTCCCCTGCCAGCCCCCATTGGAATGCATCCCGCACGGTGGGCTGCGGGCAACAATTTGTTTGGTGCATGGGGCTCTGACAGCAGCTTAATCCAAGCAGGGCCTCCGCCGGAGCAAATTCATTTATTTCACTAAGGGAAATGTCAGCTAGAAATTAGAAAATAGGCATGTAGTGGCGGACAGGCGAACGGGGCTCCAGGAGTGACATATGTTCCAATTTGGGGTGTTCATTTGGCAGTGGCAGTCTGCTGTGGAGTTGGTGGGCAGGAGGTGGGCACGGAGCTGGGGGCGGGAGGATGGAAAAGGGGAGGCTACCCCTCCAAAGGAGAAAGCGGGGAAGCAGCCAAATCATTCCGCATGATTTATCAGGACAGTTGGGTCAAGCCATTCTGATTCCACTGTGAACACAGCTCTGTAGAGGGTACTGGGATCATGAGCAAGAGCATGACTTTGGGGCAGGGACTTCCTTCCCTTACTCTCAACCCTCTGCCAGGTCAGGTTGTTTCCTCTGATCCCCCACTCCCCCCGCCAGAGCCTGCCTTTAGTGGCAACCATAAAAATGACATCGCTTTATCTTCCATCAGCACTTTGCAGTTAACAGAGCACTTTCTCATCCACTATCTCAGTTTTAATTGGTAAGGACTCTGAGACGTAAATATTGTTATCGTCATTCTGCAAAGCAGCAGAGAGCAAAGGACTCATGAGAAGTGAAATGACTTTCCCCAGTTCATTCAGGGCGTAAGTGGCTGAGGCAGAATTAGACTTTGAGTCTCCTGACCCCTAATGCAGGGCTACTTCCCTTCCACAACAGTGATGGTGCACAACTCCTGGACAGGAGCAGTCCGAAATTCCACGAATCAGTGTGTAGCTCTGAGGCTCAGAGGCCATGATTCTCGCAAGGTCCAGAGAAGTGTCAGAGTCCAAAGGGGTGAATTCCCAGACTCTGAGGGCTATGTGATGCCTGCCAGCCACAGCAGGGGAGAAGAAAGAGCTGGCCTGATCTCTCAGATCCTTCAGGTCTGATCCTTCAATGACAGCCTTATTCCTGCAAGGAATGAGTCCTGAGGAAAGAGATGAGGAAGATGGAAAAAGGGAAAGGAAACAAATAGTGCTTCTGAGCCCAAAAAGAGGTGAAAGCTGTTGTGGCAGGAGCCAGGGCACCCACAGAAGGCCTCCTGGCAGACCATCTTTACAGAGCCCCGCACCCTGCCAGACTGGGCAAGGTGCTCAGTTACATGACCCCAAATCCACCTCAACCTCAAGGACCTCCCTTGGGCCCCTGGATACCGACCTGTGTCCGACTTGGTGAGATGCCACAGGAATCCAAAGGAAAGGGCTAGGGTATGGGGTGAGGGTGGGAGGTAAGGCTTTTAGCTGAGAAGTGCAAATTCCTGGGAAACTGGCCCTCAGAATCATATGAGGTTTGGAATGAAGCTGTGTTTTAGACCTGCCTCCTCTACTGACCAGCCCCAAGACCTTAGCAAGCTGTTCAATCTCTGTGACCTTCATTAGCCTAATGTGCTGCCCAAATGTAAGGAATTTCAGTTCTATTTATGAAATGAAATGTACTGCACTCACCCCGCACCCAGGGTCATGGAGAAGAAAGTGTCAAGAGAAGCTGCAAGTGAGGCTATGAAAGGAGCGTGGGGAGGGGAATGGTCCCCATGCATTCCTGCAGAGGCTGGTGGTCGCTCCAGAAAACCACTACCTCAGGTATGGGGTAGGCAGGAGGCAGAGAACACACCCCATGCCTCGCTGGATGCAGCCCTGGTTTCCAGCCATGCCAGGCTCGTTACCACTCCCGAGGTTTCAGAGTTTGTTAACATCATTAAAGCCTCCATCCTGGGCAGTGAGCAGCAGGCACAATCATTACAGATGTCTGTGAGAGATGAATTTGGCTAAAAGGGCCTGGTGCAGAGTCCCGGGCGCAGGCAGGATTCGCCAGCACGGTAATGATTCACCATATGCTTGTGCCGTGCCATCTATCACTCAGCAATTAGGTTAATGTTGGTTAAAGGGCCCCGCTTAGTCCTGCAATCAGCACCCCACAGGTCTGTGGAGGGCTGGATGATTCAGTCACAGGAAGATTCCTGGACCATGGGATGTAGGTTGAGGCTGCAGCTCAGCCCCTCCTGGGACAGGGGCTCCACATGGGGCAGATTCCCCTCAGATCCTCAGGCTGCTTCCCTCTCATCTGCTGTACCTGAGAACTCAGCCACTGCGGGGTGGATGTGAGATGTGTGTGTACTGCTGCCCCAGGGAGCAAGGCACCATCTATGCAAGTCTATGGTAGGTGGTGTAGTGTGGTCAAGGGTACTGGGTTGCCTTTCAGGAGACTGGTGCTCAAGCCTTAGCTCAGCTGTGGATGAACCAGGTGACTTTGGGCAAGTTACTTTACTCCCTGCTCCTCAAACATCTCATCTGGAAAATAGATATTTAGGAATAGATGATTTCTACATTGGCTTTGGTGGTCCTTTGGATGTCCAAACCAGTAAATGGTATGCCCATGGAATCTGCAGCTCCCATTGTAAAGATCACCTGTGGCACTAAGGTGCCTCCGGAAGACCCCTGGCACCAGGAGGAGTCAGGTCTTCAGATGTCAAAGCTGGACAGCTGTTTGGTCCAACTTCCCATTTTATAAGGAGAGAATCTAGGCATCTCCAGCTATTGTCTCCTAACAATACATAGGGACCCCAGAGCCACCAGGGACACAGGGAGGAGACAGGGAAGGCAAGAGGCCACAAGAAATCAAACCACAAGAAATCAGCCAATCTTGCTGACTTGCAAGACTTGGAGGAGGTGGTGGTGGGCACACCACTGCCTATGGTTGTCTACAACCAAGAAGGTAGAGGGGACAAGTGGTTAGCTCTCAGAACCTGAGGAACCCAGATCAGCCTTTCTTACCACCCCCTGCCAACAACCTCACCTCTACCATTGCTGCCATATCCATACCGTCCCTTCCTTGAAAGATGTACAGAACATCCCACTAAATCTATTGGCAGTAGAGGGGAGTGGTCAGAAGCGTGAGCTCTGGAGTCGAGCTGACCCGGATTTGAATCAGGGCTCTGCCACTTACCAGAATTATGGCCATAGATAAGTCACTTAGCATCTCTGAGCCTTAGTTTCATTGCCTGTACAATGGAGATAAGACCCGCTCTGTAGCAGAGCCTGAGGATGGCATGAGATCCTGTCTTGTAGACTGCCTGGCAGAATCAGTAAACTGTAGTTCTTATTATTAAGGTCTAGAATCTACTTTGGCATAATGCTCCTTCCACAATATAACCTTTTCCACTCCCTGCAGCTGCCCTAGCTTCTTCCTTTAACTCCTTATCTTCCTGAACTCAAATAACAAGTGCCTGCAACAAATACTTTCAAGCCCTTTCCACCCTTGCCTGCAGGCACTGGGTCCCAGGAATGAAAGGGAAGAAGAGTTGAGGTGATTAGAGTTTGTCTGCAATGCTGCCTGATTTTCTTAGGACTCTCCAGTTCTTAGATCTTCCTGCCCAGACCCTTTTCTACAACCCACTGCTGACCACAGCCCTCTGCCCACTCATTCCACAGCTGAGAAGGGGGCTCAGCTGATGCCCGAGAAAAGCAACCCATGGCCAGCTCTGATTCCTCCCCAGCACAGCCCCTGGACCCCTGCACCCTGCCTTTCCAACTACAGGTGCCCCTCCTTGGACACTTGGGTGGCATCCACCTCTCAGTCATCACTCTTCTCCTAGGTGCTTGAATATACTGCTTTTCTTTTGAAACATGAGCCCCAAGCAGGAAAATGTCCTAGAAGAGACAGTGTGCCAAGGGCCTGTCATTAGCTCCACACAGGGGCAGCTGACCAGGACTGTTCCAGGCCTTCTCCTTTCCTACACAGACCCAGGACCCAGGGAAGAACATTTCCATGCTGCCCATGACCTTCACATGTTCTCTTATTTCTTTTTTCCTTAACTTCAAGCCTGTGATGATTTCTTCCTCCTTTTCTTCTCTAAGATCACTCCAGCAGAGTGTCCGAGGGTGATGACTGAGTAACAAGCAAACCCTAATTAGAAGAGAGGGAGAGAGACGTACCTGCTTCCTCCTGCTCTCTTCCCTCCTCTCCCCCGACACTGCCCACAATAGCCAGTTGATCCTCCCCTGGAGCTCCTTGAGCATGCTGGGCATCACTTGCAGGATGTCAGGGACCTGAAACAGCAGCAGGTTGCCAGGGCCCAGGAAACAGGATGGGAGAGTCGTTAACCACACGCAGGTAGCAGCATGAAGATAACCACACGGTACCTTAAATTGAGCTTCTCAAATGCTCCCCTAATGGGGTTTCAGGAGACAGTTATGTGTAAAATATTAATTGATCATCACTATCATGTTTACTCGGGTTCATAATTAATTGATTGATTCATAGAGAAAGGGAAAAGAGACTATTCTTCCATATGCATTCAGTACTTTCTTGTTGAATCTAATATGCTAAACATAATAAGACAGTTATTGCATGTTAAGTAAATATTCGCCAGGAGTGAAAGTAGTTATTTGGGATTAACTGTTATGAAGGAGATGGAGATCAGTGGCGTGCCGTGTGTGTGAGCATGCAGCGTATTTGTTTAATGCAAGTTTTATTACATCGAAATGAAATCTCTGTTTAGTTACCTTCCTTCCTAGAGAAGCTGTTGAGATAAGCGTCGCTCAGTTAAACACGGATCTTCCCCACCGTGCCAGGATAATGCTGGGGATTAGTGGAGATGGGGTCTGTTTTTCTGACTTCCCACTAAGCAAACCTACTAGCAGCACCAGACTGCTCTGAACCTCCGAAATGATGTTGGGAGGAAAGGAAAAATCCTTCCCTCTGTTCCCAAGCTCTTTTTTGCTAAACTGTCAGGGCCCTCTCCCATCCAGCCGAGGCCTGAACATTCCAGGCAAGTTTCCCCAAGTCTGTGATTCCTTCATCTCTCCCCATCCTCAACTGCCCACCCTTTCTAGAAGGCTACCGTGGCTAAGGCAACCAGTATCTAAATGTGCTTGCGTAACTGTTCTCAGGCGCCAGGGAAGTCATCACTAGGGGTATTGATCTGGGTAGCTCAAGAGACAGCGCTGCACACCTCTTCCCTCCAGCTCTCCCGTTAGTGTGAGACGTGACTTTCACTCAGGGCCGTGTCACTGCCTCTTCTACCGAGTGTACTTAGCCCTTGATGAAGTGAAAGGCCAGTGTCACCTGCTGGCCTAATGAACTCGTCCAGCTCCCACCCCTTTGCCTACTGCCGCAGGACTCCACCCCTCCCGTTCTGCAGGGAGCTCCTTCTTTGAGCTCTCACTGTCTCACCAGATTATCTCTCTCCTTTTAAAAACTCACTACAGGAAGCAAACCACAATTGATTCGGCTTGGCAAACACGCCCTCACCCACTCCTTTAGGGAGTGTAGCAATGTTGGCTTGTTACACAGGAGAGAGTGTCAGCTAGATTGCTGCCCTTAGATCACTCTGTTGGACATTCCCTTTATTCCACAAATTCTAGGTCCCTACCCAATGCTAGGCACTGCGCTAGACATGGAGAACCACAGAATTAGGCAGCAGAGCATATCAGAGGCCCATAGGGCTTTAGAGATGATCCAGTTCAACCTTCACACTGTACAGATGAGACAAAACCCAGAGAGGGAAAGCACTGTACAGAAGGTCACACAGCAAGACGGATGACCA
Source organism: Colobus angolensis palliatus (assembly GCF_000951035.1). Classification (NCBI taxonomy): domain Eukaryota; kingdom Metazoa; phylum Chordata; class Mammalia; order Primates; family Cercopithecidae; genus Colobus; species Colobus angolensis. Next base: position 5,036,201 of record NW_012110920.1, on the reverse strand, counting down.
AGCTCTCTTGGTCTGGCATTACTGCAAGACTGTGATGACTCATTTGCCATGACTGGGAGAGCAAGCGGGCAGGGATGCCGGCCCTTGCCCAGCCCCTCACCAGAAGGTTTGCCTTCTCCCCAGGATTGTCTGTGAGATGGGCCATGCCCTCGTGGGAACTACCTCCGGGCCGGTGCGCCTGTGCATTGGCGAGTGTAAGCCAGAGTTCATGACCAAGTCCCATCAGCAGTACACCTTTGTGGTGAGTACTGGGTCCAGGGCCGGGTGCCGGTGCCCAGGGAGGGCACTCACATGCTCCAGACTCCTCCCAGGAAGCCCCCACTCCCCTCTGCCAACAGGCTTCTTGCAGACCAAGGAGGAGAAAAGGGACCCTCCAGATAAGGCAGCTTCTGGTCTTGCTACTTTCAGAGCCTGTCTTTCCAGGATGAGATGGGCCTGTGATTAACAAAGCTGTGGAGTCTTAGGAGTACCAGAGGGCCATAGGTCAGCGTTCTAAATAAGGCAAAATCCAGCCTTTCTTAGAAAGTGGATCCTAGACTGGGGGCGGGGAGGGACTGCCTCTTGTTCCGCCAATGTAATATCTTAGTCTAATTCTAGCCTAATGAGGATGCATAGCCTGAGGGACCTAATTAAATAAGTCTATATTTATCCACATGCTTTGTTTTCTGCCAAGGATATTTTCAGTGGGAGTTTAGAAGAGTCACTGAAATCTGGCAGGGATGTGTATCTGTGCACAGGACCACCAGAGTCACTCTGTATACTACTATAGTTACACGCACACATTCACACACTCACACTTGAAAACATCTCTTTATGCGCAGGCAACAGGTAGTCGAATTGCAAAGACTTTTTTTCTGTAATGGCGCTCTATTCATACTGAATCAATAACTTGCTTCCGGGGCCCTGGAGCCAAGCGGGGCTATATTCATACTGAATCAATAACCTGGCTTCTTCAGCCCCGAAGTCTCTTTTCTGACACTTACCTACATTGCTACATGGAGTACTTCATTAAAAGGCATTAACACTAGCAGATGGGGTCAAACCAGCCTTGCTGAGAGTTTTAAAAAATCTTTAGAGCACAAAATTGTATTCTCTGTAAAGCATTTTACTGCTTGTTTCAGGTTTTCTAGCCTCTGCCTCCTTATCTTGGCATCTCCACCTTTTTCTTATACACTCCTCTCTCAGATTGGAGAGTACCTTGCCCTATCTGCAGCCAACGTACTCCATCTCTTACCCAGGGCAGGGGCAGGGGCAGTGGGCATTTGTGTTAGAAGCAAAGGCAGGAGAACTAGCTGGGGAGAATGTCAGCACTCTGACAATCTGGAGAAAGTCAGAGCTGAGAGGGGCTTTAGAGATAACCTAGCCCACCCTCCTCACTTGACAGAGGAGTAAAGAATGATCTGAAAACTTGCCTCAGGACGCACAGCGGATGAATGGCTGGTGCAAACTAGAAGTCATGCCTGTATAGTTGCTCAGTTAAATGTATTTTCCAATTCACTCCACTCCACTGCCCTCCAGGCAGAAGCAATTCTTTTCTGATTTAGGTCAGCCGCCTGATGCATATTAGGCTAGGCATTTCTTTTAAGCTTCAGGCTGAATTTTACCACTTAGTGAGCTTAGTAGAAAGCCCCAGCCAGTGATGCGCCATCCTCCTGATGAGGGTCTGAAAAGCCATCCTAACATTTACTGACAACTCTCTGCACCAGGTGCCCTGCTGTGCCCTTCTTATGCTTAGGGAAGGACAGAAGGGCATGTACATGGGCCATTAATGGAGGACTTTAGCCTCTCGGTGGCCCAACCCAGGCAGGGACGCTTTATTCAGCCCTATCGATTTTGTGCCCAAAAAATCAGTACAGGCTCTAGATAGAAAAGCATTTTCAAATTGTTCTCAATTTGTAAACTAATTGATAGATTAGTCAGTGTCACCTCTGCTTTCCCTTCATTGTTATGAGCATGAGACTCTGGGGAGTTAATTAATTTCAGCACGTGGCTCTTCTGCCTTCCCGGACATGCCCAGAGATGATTCTTAGAAAGGTTCTCACCTCTGGGGTAAGCAGAGTGAGCTTTTAGGATTAAAAAGCACAGGACAAGTACCACCATGCCCAGAATGAAAACAGTCTCTCCCATCTTTAGATCTAACCATGGTCCATCCTTTTGGACAAAACCTAAGCTGTAGTCATTTCTCTGCTTCTTTCCAAAGAACCCTTCTGTCCTGTCACTCAACCCAATCCGAGGTCCGGAGTCAGGAGGCACTATGGTAACCATCACCGGCCATTACCTTGGGGCTGGGAGCAGCGTGGCAGTCTACCTGGGCAACCAGACCTGCGAGTTCTATGGGTGAGATGAACTTGAAGGCCCACCAGAAGACTGCACATCTGGGACACGTGCTGTACACATGTTACTGTGCATGTTCATTCATAGGCCTGCCCCATCACTTCCATATTATTTGCTACGCCTAGACCCAAATACCATACCAGTCACTGTGAGAAATACATGCCACTTGTCAGTTTATATCCCATATATGAAAGGGGCTGGATACTTCTAAAAATAATGAGAAGTGAGAGCCATGAGAACACCAGATGAAGGAGGCTCCTAGGAGCTCCCCAGTCACCGCTAGCATCAAGCATTCATTAAGTCCTCACTATGGTGACTTGAGAAACACAGAGATTGCATAGCCACAGCTTTTAGAAAGCACAGACTTATGTTCAGGGCATCCTCTGTACAAAAAAAATTGAACACCTACCATTTGCCAGCACTCCCCTAGCCCTGAAGATATAGAGAATTCTGAAAGAATCCGTGGATGAGAACCCAGTTTGCCCAGGATTATCTACTTGATAATCCTGCTTGATTATCTACTTGATAATCCTGCTTGATTATCTACTTGATAATCCTGCTTGATTATCTACTTGATTATCTCCTTCTTGGACTGCATATTCCACAAGGGCAAGGACTGTGCATTCACTGCTATATACAGTAGGTGCTCAGTGAATATTTGTTGACTGCCTGACCAGATTCTAAGCACTGGCTAGTTATATTCTAGAAAAATCCAGAAAAAAGGCATTCCCCAAAGTCCATGAAACCCTATCCCTGCCCCTCATTTTCTTTTTCTTTCTTTCTTTTTTTTTTTTTTTTGAGACAGAGTTTTGCTCTTATTGCCCAGACTGGAGTGCAATGGCATGATCTCAGCTCACCGCAACCTCCGCCTCCCAGATTCAAGCAATTCTCCTGCCTCAACCTCCCGAGTAGCTGGGATTACAGGCATGCACCACCATGCCTGGCTAATTTTGTATTTTTAAATAGAGATGGGGTTTCTCCATGTTGAAGCTGGTCTCGAACTCCTGACCTCAGGTGATCTGACCGCCTCGGCCTCCGAAAGTGCTGGGATTACAGGCATGAGCCACCACGCCCGGCAGCCCCTCATTTTCTAACCCCCTTCTCCAATTTGCTACCTCCCTAATCCACTGGGGCACTGATCTACACTGAAGCAGGATGTGTTCCACCGTATAGAATATAAAAGGATGAGAGAACACTTCTGTGGCCGTACCCCCAGACCAAGGAAAGCCCCTTGTCAAGCCGGTGGGCACCTCTTGTTGCCCATGCCTTTCTTCTCAACCCTCCTTCTGTCTCCCTGTCAGGAGGTCAATGAGTGAGATCGTGTGTGTCTCACCCCCATCATCCAATGGCCTTGGCCCAGTCCCTGTTTCTGTGAGTGTCGACCGAGCCCGCGTGGATAACAACCTGCAGTTTGAGTACATAGATGACCCTCGGGTCCAGCGCATCGAGCCAGAGTGGAGCATTGCCAGGTGAGGCAGAAGGTGGGAGGGATGCACCTGGAAGCCACCCAGCGTGATCCCTGCAGCCCAAGTCTGGCTCATGAGAGGATTCCCTAAGGTGGAGGTTCACCATGCCAGATTTGAAGGGGTTTTTACCTAACCCAGCCTCTGCCTGTTTCCAGTGGCCACACGCCCCTGACCATCACAGGCTTCAACCTGGATGTCATTCAGGAGCCAAGGATCCGAGTCAAATTCAACGGCAAAGAATCTGTCAATGTGAGTAACTGTTGGTCCACCCTAGCCTTTGGTAAACACAGCTCTGTGTTGATGTTTTGCAATGGGATGAGCTCTGGGTTAGGCACTGGAGCCCCTGAATACCCAAGAGGAAAGCTGGCTTAAGATTCTGAGCCTGGAATCATGGTCCAAATACCTGAACATCACAATTTTTTTTTTTAAGACATGGCCTCACCCTGTCACCTAGGCTGGAGTGCAGTGGTGCAACCACAGCTCACTGCAGCCTCAACCTCCTGGGCTCAAGAGATCCTCCCGCCTCAACCTCCTGAGTAGGTGGGACCACAGGCGCCTGCTTGACTAGTTTATTATTATTATTATTTTAGAGACAAGGTCTCTTTTGCCCAGCCTGGTCTCAAACTCCTGGGCTCAAGTGATCCTCCTGCCTTGGCCTCCCAAAGTGCTGGGATTATAGGCATGGGCCACCATATTCAGCCCTACAATGATTTTTATAGTATAATGACAGTACAATTTCTTGTCAGAAGGTGATATAGTGAGTGTATCAAGGTACTGGCTTCTGAGTTTATGATACAGCACAAAAGGACTCCTGTTTTATGACAGGTTGACTTTGAGGTCCGATGAAAACCCATGTTGGGAGTGGTTGGAGAAATTCTGGCTCCAGATTCAGACAAGTCTGGAGAGGAAGCAGGGCTCTGCCATCTATTAGCTGTACAAGCATGGTCAAGTCATTTAACCTCCAGATCCTCCACCCCTCAGCTATGAATGGTGACAAGCAGACCTGCCGCAGCTTCATAACCTGCCAGCCCGTGGTCAGCATGAGGTTGGCAGTTGATAAATGCTAGTCACTGCATCAGATAACTCCACCCCGCTTGCTAAGATGATCAGTTTGGACATTTTATATTAGTCTTCCATGCAGAGCCATGTAATTTTTGTAATTTTTAAAAAGTTGTCTGTATCACAGGGATAGAATGTCTGATACGTTGTAAATTTTTAAATCATTTTTCCAGGCTCCATCTCACTCTTTCAGACAATATTTTTTGAAACATGATTATATTCATAAGTATATTACAGCAGATGCTACTATGGCCATTATTTTTTATAGAAATTACTAATATTACTGCTTTGACCTTCAGGGGCTTGACTAGGCTAAGATGGAGACGGAGAAGATGGTGTTGTGTCTCCCCTCTTACCCCTGACACATTTCCAGGGTACTTGAGGCTTCCATAAGAAACATGGAGATACATAAAATGACAGAGTGCTAGAAGGTTAGATATGGAAAGTCTCAGGGATCATCTGATGCAACCCCTTCATTGTGTAGCGGAGGAAACTAAGGTCAGAAATGTTAAGTGACTTGCCCCCAATCATAAAGGTGACTGGTGGGAGAGCCAAGGTGGATTCCAAACATCCAGACTCTTTGTAACTAGGTCGCATGAAATGCTGATGGGCTTGACATTACCAACCTTCCGGAGATGTAGGGGCACTTGTGCCACACCTTCAGTATCCACCACGGTCACTCCTTTTTGGGCTAAGTGAGCGCATGCCTCCTTCTACCAGGTGTAAAACTTGATCCATGGGTAAAAGAGCCTAGGCGCCCATTCCATTTCCAGACTGAAGCTTAGGGTCCCCAGAAGCTCACAGGTAACTCCAGGGTCTAGGGTGAGGTATGGGAACAAGAATGGTAAACTCATACCTAGGAAGGATAAGGAAAAAAAAAAAGCAAACAAATTAGATACATGTTTTAAAATATAGGTTTTGTTATTATTCAGGTATGGCAAGACCAGAATATAATTTGTTCTACTCATAGATCAGATCCCAAGAGAAGAGGGCAACCCATGCCCCAGGGGTCACAGGGGGAAGCACCAGGGTTGGTCTGCCTGGAGGTGGAGGGAGAAACCGTGGCAAGAGTCTTTATGTGGTTTCTGCAGAGTACGTGACCTCCAAAGGCTTTACCCTTAGTCCTCAGGAAGCCATCAAAGAGAAGCCTGGGCTGGGAAGTCCCTCTCCTTCCCCACACCTGACACCTGTGGCCGAAGGCTCAGGTCCCAATCCCCCTGCCCCCTCACCAGGACTCATTTACAGCCCTGGGCTGGAATGTTCTCAGCGCTTCCTCCAGCCCCATGCACCATGATCTCAATGTTCCAAGGACTTAAGAAGCAGTTCTGCCCTCTGGGGAGCTGGGGGCTCTCAGCTTCAGTGGTTAACTGCCTGGTATCTACAGGCTGGCAGACCCAGAGGGAAGAATGCAGGAATGTAGCTTTCCGTCAACCGGCTCCAGAATGGGAGACTCAGAACCCCCGCCCTGTGCTTCTGCTTTCGGGAATGGTAGGAGAGAGGGAGGCACTTTGCCCCTGAAGCCCTGCCTGGTTGGGCCCCATCTCATCCTCAGCACACCTGGGCCTACCCCTCGCCTTTGGGTTTTGAAGCTGTCCCAGTGGATAGCTAGGAGGGCCAGAGTGAAGCCGCCAAACCCAGAGGAATGTTTGGCAAACAAAGTGCCGATGCAGCATGGGGCAGGAAGTGCACAGAGGCCTCTTGCTTAGGAGTGATTTGCTTATTCGTTGAGGAGCCTGGTCTAGGGAAGCTAGACTAGGACCAGCAGAGAGGAAGATGTTGGTAGTGAGGCTTACCAAGGCTCAGTGTCTTCTTGCAGAACCCAGGAATTGGGACCCCCTGGCTCAGCTGTACCCATTTCACCAAACCTCTCAACCTCCCCATGCCTCATTGCACCCTGCTGGAACATGAAAGGGGCATTAGGTTCATTAGGGGGCTGCAGAATTACACCAGAGAAAGGGCAGGAATGTGTCCTCACTCCCACTACAGCATAAAGGCCACAGTGAGCCGTTTTGTTTAAACTCTTAAATTCCCTCTGGAAAGGAAGGGTTAAGACTTGGACTTGAAGCTCTGACATAATCTCTATGCAGTGTCAGCTTTTTTTGCAATTTCACACACAGTCTTGGTTTCTGAACATGAAGCTTGTGTGTGTGTATGTTGGCCAGACGCACAACATGTGTGGACCTGCCAGGACAGCGTGTGCTTAAGCAGTCTGAGTTCTCAGAGATGCCCTGGCTGTTGCTGGGGCGCCGCTGCTCCCAAAGCTGAAACCGAGCTGTGCCGTGTGGGAGCCAGGCAGAGAGGGATCAGGAGTCTGGGTTTTTGTTCCCAAGCCCCGCATGGGCCCTTTAGTGGTTTCTGCAGTCTGACTGCTGTCTTGGGCAGCCCCAGAACCAGACCTCCACAGGAGAGAATGGCACAGCTCGTGCAAAGGAGGGACTGGACCAGCCCAGCCACAATTTTAGTTGGCACCAGAGTCCTCCAAGAGAAAAAGGATATCATGAACTCTGTGTCAAAACCAAGCTTCTCTCCCAGTGCAGAGTTAGGGGGCCCTTGGTTAGAGAAGAGAGAGAGGTCCTGCATAAAACATTTAAAGAGGGCTGGGCACAGTGGCTCAGGCCTGTAATCCTGACACTTTGGGAGGCCAAAGCAGGTGGATCACCAGAGGTTAGTAGTTCAGGACCAGCCTGGCAAACATGGTGAAACCCCATCTCTACTAAAAATACAAAAATTAGCTGGGCGTGGTGGCACATGCCTGTAATCCCAACTACCCAGGAAACTGGGGCAGGAGAATTGATGGAACCCGGGAGGCGGAGGCTGTGGTGAATCGAGATTGTGCCACTGCATTCCAGCCTGGGTAACAGAGCAAGACTCCATCTCAAAAAACAAAACAAAAAAAGAAACCCCAAAAAACATTTAGAGAGTTGCAGAATCCTATTTTTCATCAGTATTCAATCAACATTAACTGAACACCTACTACATACTGGGCAAAGTGCTCATCTCGTACCACTTCCTGCTCCACCCTCTACACACACACACACACACACACACACACACACACATACACTATGCTATTCTGTCCTACTTTTTTCTCAAACATCCCATGCTCCCTTGTCCCCAGGCCTTTTGGTGCTGTTCCCTCTGCCTGGAACTTGTTCCCCTCCCCCTCCCTCTCCTTATCTAGGTAAGTCCTACTCATTCTTCAGATTAAATTTCATTCATTTCTTCCATGGGAAAACTTCCATGAGTCACTCCTACCCTGCTTCAGGCTGTGCACACTCACGTGTGTGCATACACGCATACACACATACACACACACACACTCATGCACACACACAGACACTCCTAGAGTAGCTGGTCCTTCCCTACCAAGGCATTTATTTTTCACGTCCCTGCATGCATCCAACAGTGCCATGTGTCCCCCATGCCCCAGGCCCTCTTCCAGGACTAGACTGTAATGCTTGTTTGTCTCCCCTCCAGACTGTGACTATTTCATTCTATAGCCCCACCTCCTAGCACAGCGCCAGCACAAACTATAAACTAGATGCCCAAATAGTGTTGGTGAATGAATTAATGAAGAAGCTAAAATGCCCCCCACTCCCCCAAAATTTCACTGCCCTTTCCTGGAGGGCTTTCCCATGGAATGGAGACAAGCAAGTAAACCCAGTGACAAGACACAAAACAGGGAGAGGGTTGGAGAATGGCTGCGGGTCCCTGGGCTCTGTCTGCCAGGCATTCAGTGTGTGAATGCTGTGCTCTGGATGTCTTAGGTGTGTAAAGTCGTGAACACAACCACCCTCACCTGCCTGGCACCCTCTCTGACCACGGACTACCGCCCTGGCCTGGACACTGTAGAACGGCCAGATGAGTTCGGATTTGTCTTTAACAATGTCCAATCCTTGCTGATTTACAACGACACCAAGTTTATCTACTACCCCAACCCAACCTTTGAACTGCTCAGCCCTACTGGAGTCTTGGATCAAAAGCCGGGATCGCCCATCATTCTTAAGGTATAAATGCCCACCAGAGAGGACCAGGGACAGCGATGCCAGAGAGCGCCCCGCACGCTCCTGGCCTTTCTTTCTTTCTGGCTCTCTTTTCTATGCTATCGAACCTGCAAAGCTGTCTCCTTCCTACAGAAGGAGCTCATGGATAGATATCGTCCCATCAAGCGATATCCAGGCTTCTCAAGAAATACTTTAGAATATTTTTGTTTGTTCTTGTGAGCTTTGGGAACCAGAGGTACTGCAATGAGTTGGGAGTAACTGTTTCCTTTTCCGTCCACTCTGTGGCCACAGGTACCTGCACACACATTTCAAGAGGTCACAGTCCCCGGCACTGTCCATCCAAGTGATTTGTTGCCGCACTACTTTCATGAAATCCCATGTTTCCTCCCCCAAGTTTTCTCTTGTTCAGTGTTTTGTCTCCCCTGCATTTTTCCCACTCTCTTCTTCATTTTCGTTCTGTCCTGCCTCTGTTTTCTCTCTTTCTCTCTAGATCATGGCTGTTAGAAGTCCCCTCCACAAAAATTTGCCAAGGAGTCATTTCCTGGTTTTTGTGCTGCTGCCCTTCCCCCTCTCCTTAATCTCTTTTTAAGTAGGCAATTAAGTTGTGCATGCATGTGTCAATTATGCCTATAAAGACTGCTATTCTCTACAGGGCAAAAATCTCTGCCCTCCTGCCTCTGGAGGGGCCAAACTCAACTACACTGTGTTCATTGGAGAGACCCCTTGCGCTGTCACTGTATCTGAGACCCAGCTTCTCTGCGAGCCTCCCAACCTCACTGGGCAGCACAAGGTCATGGTGAGTGAGCCCTTCCTCTGTAGTGCCTCCTCCCCGCCTCGTGGTGCATGTGTGATCTGTCCTAAGGAAAGGCTCTCTTCTGCCTCGTTGTCTGACTCACCCCCTCCGTATCTCCTCATCTCTGTGTCCTACATCAAAATGGATATAAGCTGAGAACACAAGAAAAGAAAGGCAGATGCCAAGGCAGGAAGTTGCTTTTTATCCAGATCTGCACTGTGTGGTTGTGGTCTGTCATGTCCTTCCTCGCACTGTAAGGATCTGCTGGCATGCCAGGGCTCTACACCTTGTGCATCCGTGTGCGTCTGTGTGTGTACAATGCACAGGTTCACGTGGGCGGGATGGTGTTCTCGCCTGGCTCGGTGAGTGTCATCTCAGACAGCTTGCTGACCCTGCCAGCCATTGTCAGCATCGCGGCCGGCGGCAGCCTCCTCCTCATCATCGTCATCATCGTCCTCATTGCCTACAAGCGCAAGTCTCGAGAAAATGACCTCACTCTCAAGCGGCTGCAAATGCAGATGGACAACCTGGAGTCCCGCGTGGCCCTGGAGTGCAAGGAAGGTTAGTGGAAGCACACCCTCATTTGCTGGGTCCCTCTTTCTCCACCTGCCTTATTGCCCTTCTCCCTGCAGACAGCTCCCATCTTTACTCCCATTGTTGCCAGCCATGCCTTTGCATTCCACTTTCACCTCTGTTTTCCCAGAACTTCTTTTGCCCATAGGGCCAGAAATGTCCAATGAAGAATGCCCACTTCATGAGGACCCAGGTCCGACTACATTGTTCTAGTCTCTTCTTCGCCCTGACTCATCCCACAATCTGGCCAACACCTTCTCTCTCTCAGGTCCTCAATGTCCCCACAGTCAGAGCCCCCAGGCTCCATAGCCTCAGACTCTAGATTCCCCACAGGAGTGTCCAGCTCCTATTTTTTGCACACTATCTTCGCAGCACGTGAGAGCAATGGCAGGAAAGGCAGAAGAGCACCTGCCTCATCTGCCCCAGGGTTTGTTTGCCATCAGTGCTGCAGGCTGAGCGCTCTGAAGGCCGCCACTTGCTGGTGTCCTTGGCTGTGGACGTGTGTGGGAGTGCACTTTGTGTTTTCTCCTGTGTACCACGCAACCACAGCCTCGAGGTGACGAGTGTACCTGGCGTCCTCTCAGGCTGAGGACCTGGCAGGCTCTCAGGGTAAACAGCTCAATTAGGAATGAAAACATTTCTCCTTTTGCTGCAAATGTCAAGATCAGAAACAAGCCCTCTGCTGGAAGACAGGGAAGAGTTGGGCTGGGAAATAGGACAGGCGGAGCCAAGGCTCTTCCTGGCAACAGGGCTGGTGAGTTTGGGAGAGGAAGGAGCCAGGAAGACAGGTGTGCCACCACCAAGGTGAGGCTTCTAAAGCCCTTCCCGTCCCAAACTCGGCTCTGAGCTAAGCGTCTCATGACCAGGCCTCCCCTAGGCTTTTGCATCTTGATTTATTGTCTTGCTTGGAAAAGGGCAGCACTTTGCCTGTTCTGGTCTTTGCTGGACCCCCTCAGCCATGGTCTCTCGCCTGCTTCCAACACCTCCGGAATCTTTACTAAACAGCCCAATCATAATATTCTTTTTTCCTTGTTGTAACTACACTTGTAATATGTAAAGAGAAAATTCGAAATTATAGATAAGCACAGAGGAGACAATAACATAAAAATCACCCATTTCCCCACCACCTAAAAAAGATAGGCTGGAAGTAGCCCCGCCCTCTGGAGACACACCCCCATAATCCTCAGAGTTTCTACACCCTAGGTCCTCCCCTCCTCCTTTGCAAACTTCTTCTCCCTCTTTCTCCTCCCCCGATGGGGCTTCCCCACGAGCCTGTCTGTGTGCTTATTCTCATAGCTTTTGCCGAGCTCCAGACGGATATCAATGAGCTGACCAGTGACCTGGACCGCTCGGGAATCCCTTACCTGGACTATCGTACCTACGCTATGCGAGTCCTGTTCCCGGGCATCGAGGACCACCCCGTTCTGCGGGAGCTGGAGGTAATGCCTGCCTCCTGGGCCCAGCCACCCAGCAGGGATGCAGGCCCAGTGTATCCTAGGAAGTCCAGATGAGACCCAGTAGCACAGAGTAAGATTAACAGTGAAGAGGGGTCAGTAGTTCATAACAGCATCTCAGCAACAGAGCTATCAGGAAGCACTTGAACACGGCCAAGGGAGCACCCAGGCTCATTGGGATGGTTCCAGGGTAAATCTCATTGTCATTTTTTAATTAATGACTGAAATAATTAACTAAGATACTGCCTCATTCTAAAATGGATTTAAGATGGCTTAAAGAAAGACACAGGATTCTATGAGGTTTGTTTCTTCATTTGTTGGTTTGCTTTACTAAAGAGAATAAATCAGGCAGAGGAGATTAAGGGGAGACTAATAAACTGAGAAGTTTGAGGGGGCATCTCCTATTCTATCCTTGGGAAAATCAGGCAGCCTCCCCTGAGAGCTCCGCATGGAGCCCAGCCTCCCCGGCCCAGTGCAAGGTCAGAGCAGACTGTCGACCTCAGAGCCTGCTGTTCCTACATCATCGCAGGTGGGCGGAATAGGGTTGGGGTGGTGATTGGCCTCAAAGATAGGGTCCTACAGCTAGTGTCATTGCCAGCAGGCCCTCAGTGAGACCCTCGGGTAAGAGGCCCCATGCCTGTTCTCTAAGGGCATCGTCTCCACCACGCCCCACCCCAGGTACAAGGAAATGGGCAGCAGCACGTGGAGAAGGCCCTGAAGCTCTTTGCCCAGCTCATCAACAACAAGGTGTTCCTGCTGACCTTCATCCGCACCCTGGAGCTGCAGCGTAGTTTCTCCATGCGCGACCGGGGCAACGTGGCTTCACTCATCATGACCGGCCTGCAGGGCCGCCTGGAGTACGCCACCGATGTCCTCAAGCAGCTACTCTCTGACCTCATCGATAAGAACCTGGAGAACAAGAACCACCCCAAGCTGCTACTCCGGAGGTCTGGCCCGCAGCAGTGGGTGGAGAGGGTGGCAGGAGTCTGAACGGGGCCAGAGTACCTCATTATAGCAGGCCCCACAAGCAGCATGAGAAGGCCCATTCCCCAGAAGGGGCGCCCATTCAGAGCAGCCTGTGTCCTCACGTCTCTGCAGGGCAGAATCTGACTTTCCTTCAGCCCAGGGAGACTACAGCGTTTGAAGTTGCCCAAGTGTGATGGACGAGCTCAGACCTTTCCTCAGATCTCAGCTGGAGTCCCAGCTCTGCCTCCTGCTAGCTCTGTGATTTCTAGCCAGTGTTGTAACCTCTCTGTTGTTTAGTTTCCTCCTAGACAAAATGAGAAAAATAATTCCTATCTCATGGTCTCTTCCTCCCCGTGTCTCTAGAGCTGTGCCGTCCAGCACAGCAATCCCTAGCCACAGGTAACTGCTACAAATTAAAATGAAATAGACTGTAAAATCCAGCTCTTCCATTGCCCTAGCACCTAGCCGCATTCTAAGTGCTTGGTCGCCACATTGCAGCTAGTGGCCACCATACTGGACCGCACAGATAGAGAACATTCGCATTATCGCAGGAGGTTCTATTGTGTAGCACTGAGCTCGGGATTTGGACAGCCTGGAAGGCTGTGCCTTCAGAGCTCCGCTTCCTGGATCTGAATCACAGCATCCACTACACATGCCCGTTGCAGTTTTCCTGGCGGGGGAGAGGGTTGGAGACTTCAGCATCCCCTGAGCCCAACCTCTCTAGAGGCCGTGGGGAGCCAGGCACAGCTTTGGAGTCCTCTGGGCAGCAGGGGCTGGAGGGTTCCACCTCCATTCACCACCCCTCCTCTTTAGCCTTCCTATAGCAAGGTCTCAGGCTTCCAGACCCCACGTGGGCTGAGGAGGGAGGAAGAATGGCTTTGTTTTATGAGTACTGAGCCCCCATCCTGCCAATCTGAGCATTAGAAACTCTCATTAAGAACTGTTGTATTTAAATTAGAGCTAATCTCAGGCACAATGCAGGGAGAGGGTGCTGGGAGGAGCCAGGGGAGAAAGCTACAATTTTTTCTGCCATTGTCACTCTCTCCCAGGCCCAGATTGCAGAGCAGCCCTGGCAAATGCCTGGGATTTACTGCAACCAGAGGGTATAATTTGCACCACGTGCAGGGAGTTAAAATACCCCTCCGGCATCCCCTTCACTGAGGGTCTGTCACAGTCGCTTTGTTCCTTCCCAAATCCCCAGATCTGTAGCCCTGGGACGGGAAGGGGAGGGGGGCCAGTGCTTGCATGAGCAAATCCCCTGTTGGCAAAACACTTAAGCCTTGCTCTCTACCTGAGGGCTGGGATCCAAGACCCCACATGACAGCAATAATGACAGCTAATGCATAGTGCTTAGCAGGTGCCAGGCACTTTTCTTAGCACTTTACAAATACAAATATTAACTCATTCAACCCTGACAACAACCATCGGGGGTGGATGTTATTATGACTGTCTCCATTTAGAGATGTGACTACAGAAACCAGACAGGTTAAATGACCTGCCCAAGGTCACACAGCCAGTGTATGGCAGAATCAGGATTTGAACCCAGGAAAGTCTAACCCTGAGTGTTTTTGGAGGGGAAGGGACCAGGCACCTTCCAGATAGGCAAAACAGGGTACTCATGCATGCAAGAAAGCCCAGAAGGACCGGGAAACTCTCTAGTTATCACCCTAAGACCAGAAGTGAGTTGGGAGAACCGGTTCTTTATAGCCCCATGGGATAGTGAGGTGCCTTTATCCACAGACCTTGTCTCAGATGCAGCCAAAGCAGTTCAGAGCACCATGGACCATCAGGGCTGAAAAGGCCAACCTCTCCATTTTCATAGGAAATTGAGGCCCAGAAAGAAGCCACCCCTACCTCCAGGTCACAGTCTAGTTACTGGGCGAGCTGGGCTGGGACCCAGGTGTCCTGACGCCCCACCCTGCGTTCTCGCATGCTCCACTGTTCTCTTGGGAGACCTCGCGACAAGCCCGGGCCCCACACGGGGACCTCTTTGTGAAGGACTGCCCCTTACCCTTTCTTCCTTCCCCAGGACAGAGTCTGTGGCTGAAAAGATGCTGACCAATTGGTTCGCCTTCCTCCTGCACAAGTTCCTAAAGGTGAGAAAGGGAGTGAGATGCCTAGAGTCCAGGGCAGATGGTGCTGCTGCTCAGATCCTGGCCACCGGGCTGCATGGGGACCCCCTCCCTCAGGAGCAGGAACATGGACTGGGTGTGCTAAAGCCCCTCCTTCCACTGGCCTCGCTCCGAGAGAGGAAAGGGAAAGTGTGCAAACCTGAGGAAGCCATGCCCACACTTCCTGCCCTGCCTGTGCCCACAGGAGTGCGCGGGGGAGCCACTCTTCATGCTATACTGCGCCATCAAGCAGCAGATGGAGAAGGGCCCTATTGACGCCATCACGGGTGAGGCCCGCTACTCCCTGAGTGAGGACAAGCTCATCCGGCAGCAGATCGAGTACAAGACCCTGGTGAGGAAGCCAGAAGCTCCGGGCCCACATGTGTATCTTCTGCTCCTGCCTCTTACTCTGCCTTCTGTCCATAAAAGCAGTCTAGGGGGTCAATAAAGAGGATGATGGGAGGCTGGTCTGGGGTGAGCCCAAAGGGCAACTACATGTACCAAGAGCAAGACAGGCAGGCCCACCCCCCAATCCCATCTCATTTGGTAAGCCCTAAAAAGCACTCCATGCCTCTGTTTACCCTAGACAATATTGAGGGAGAAAAAAGTTCATCCATCATTAGGTATTGGGTAATTGGCATTATGAGAAAGATGTATGTTGGTTTCTAACATAGAGGCTTTGGGGAAGTGCACCACTAGTCTCTCATACATCTAGAACCATCTCTAAACACCGAGGGTGCTTCATTCCAGAACTATAGTCTCTCCTAAGCCATTCAGGAGCTAGAAAGTAGAGTCCTGGTGCTTGGAGAATGAAAAAGTGGACACAATGACTCAGGCTGTCATTTGGCAGATGTTACGTAGGTGAGGGAAACTGGGTCACAGACCAGAAAAGTACCCTTATTCCCCCTATAAAGAGAGTGAACTTTGGAAAAAGAAGATTCTGAGGTCCTGACCCTCTCCCTCAAACTACTCCTTCAGCTCCTGTCCGGCTCACCCTCTGTCCCCAACTTGTAGATCCTGAACTGCGTCAACCCTGACAACGAGAACAGCCCAGAGATCCCAGTGAAGGTGTTAAACTGTGACACCATCACACAAGTCAAGGAGAAGATTCTTGATGCCGTGTATAAGAATGTGCCCTATTCCCAGCGGCCGAGGGCGGTGGACATGGACTTGGGTAGGAAGCCTGGACTCAGAGTGTGAGGGCAGGGGTTGAGGGGTGAAAGAAGGGAAGCTGCCCTGCACACAACTCTTGCAGGGGCATGACTGTGTCCTGACCAGGTGAGGCCCATGTGAAATGCTTCCCGCTTTGGGCACTGCCTGTTCAGATGTGGCTGTCTCTGAGGAGACCCACGTGTTTCCTCTGCTGCCTGGGCCCATGGAGCCCTAGATGTCTCTAGCCTCTGTTACTGGCACCAGCTTGAGGGGCCCAGGTTGCCAGGTCCCTAGAGAAGGTGCAATCGGGAGACACTGGCTCACAGCCCTCATCCCTCTCACGTTGCTCCCTGCACCACCCCCTCCTCCCAGAGTGGCGCCAAGGCCGGATCGCCCGGGTTGTGCTGCAAGATGAGGACATCACCACCAAGATTGAGGGTGACTGGAAGCGGCTCAACACACTGATGCATTATCAGGTGAGAGGGGGTGTCTCTTCCCCTCTTCAACTTCCTAGAATATTCCCTTCCCGCTAAGCCTTGCTCTAAGGCCTCAAAAGTCTAAAAAAGATTTTCCTCTCCCTGCTTTCCTCTTCCTACTGGAGCATAGAACAGGGATTCTTAGCCATGGCTGCCTGTTGGAATTACTGAGGGAACTGATAAAAAACATGAGTGACCAGACTCCACCCTCAGAAACATATTTAATGGGTCTGGGGTAAAGTCTAGGCATTTCTATTCTGTGTACCTCTACATTTGCAAAAAAAAAAAAACAAAAAAAACAACTGTATATTGCAAAGCCCTCCACATGGACAGCTGCCTTAAGGTACCTGGCACTCTCTCTTTAGCATCTTACTAACGCAGCCCACACCTCTGACTTACAGTGGAGCAGGGAGTTGGATAGACTTCTCTTGAGGTCTTACATTCTTCCTCTTAGTAGTTGGTTTCCTTGGGAAAATTACCCAGGCTTTCTTTTCTCTCACCTGTAAAATGGGGCTCCTGGTGAACCCTGCCCCGAACAGTTGTATGGAATAGATACAAGATAGAAGGTGAGGTGTTTAGCACACAGGCAGACACACTGAATGAGCAATCAAAAAAAAAAAAAAAAATCCCTGCAAAAGAACACAAGATCAAGGAGGTATCTACTCCTGCGTCTTCTCCCCTCCCATGGTAACCACTCCCAGCTGGGGGGTCTCTGTAAGATTAAGCACAGGTAGACAGGTTGGGATTCAGAAAAAATACTAAAATAGAAACTGGAAATAAGAGACACCAAGGGAAATTAAACCAACCAGAGGAAGCGCCTCAGGCTGCAAGACCCATGGGATTGTCTGATTAATAACATCCTCCCATGTCCCTGTCTCGGAAAGAAAGATTTGCAGAGGGGCTGGCAGGCTGGGCTCTCAGGCACTGAGCTGCCAACCTCCAGGCGCTGGAGCTGGCAGGAGCCTCCATGGGCACAGAGGAAGCTAGGGCACAGGGGATCCCCAAAAATGCTCTTCTCCAGGCTCCATCCCCCTGACTCACCTGCACCCCCCATCCTGACACCCTGCCTGGACCCCCGCCCAGAGGACATGAGTGTGGTGTAGTGAGAAGAGAAGAGGCTTTAGAAGCTGTATCTAACCCCTGCTTCCCCACTCATTGGTGTTGTGACTTTAATCTCTCTGCACCTTGGGCTCCTCATCTATAAAATGGAGATAACAACCCTTACTTGTGAAAGTGTGAGGTGCCCAGGATTGTACTCACAGATAAGGTAGCTGCCATCACTCCCTGTTAATTCTGTACACATACACACATGCCCAACCACCACCACTTCATATGGTGCTTAATGTATCCAGTAGAACAATTGTAATGAACCAATTAAAGTTGAATAAGAAAGTGCAAAAGAAAACAGCATGATGCTCCCAAATCATGAGTTTCTAAAGGGCAGGAGTGGGGTCTTTCTGCTTCTGCCTCTGATACCCTAATGCTTGTTACTGGGCTTTCCAACCTGCGGCTCCCAATCAGAAGAAGGAACTATTCTGTTCTTTTGGTGCTGATCATACAAAGCACTTTCAATTCCCTGATGTCATTTATCATTCATGTATGCATTCATTCCTCAAATATTTACTGAGCTTTTGCTGAGTGCAAGTCACTTCCCACATGCTAGCCCTGAGTGACAGGGGACAGCAGGGAGTATTCCCCCCTTTGGGAGACTGTGATGATGATGATGCTCATAATAGCACCACTAATACCAACATTTACTGCATGCTCACTGGATACCAGGCACTGCTCTCAGCCTTTCTGTGTTTTAACTTCTTTAATTCTCACCACAAACGACATGCAATTATTATCCCCACTGACCACTAAGGCTCAGAGAGGTTAAGTCCTGGAGCGGGTAGGCAGCAGAGTCAAGGTCAGACCCAGCCGGTCATCTTGACCATGGATTTGCACCACCTGTTGGTTAAGACAGAGAAAAACCAAGGACAAGAGAGGTTTAGTGATTAGACCTGCAATTGAGTTGAACTGTGGTCATTTGAGTCACCTTGTGAATCTTTCATTAGGTGACAAGAAACTATAAATGATAATGTAATCTGTTCTCCCTGGGAGTGTAAACTCTTGCCCCTGCCAAGCTTTCTGGGTATCATTTCTGGGCTGTCAGTTATAAGGAGAATTCCTGAAAGACAGATGTAGAGACTGCCCCCCTCCCTGTCCTGGTGCTGATGGTACCAACAGCTGACAAGTCCAGGGAGCTATTCTAGCTGGGAAGTAACGGAGTCTTGGCACCTTCCAAGCACAGGACCTTGGAGTTTTATACCATCAAGTCAATGCACTGCCCTCTTGTTACCCTCTCTGGAGTCAAAGGTCCTTGGAGCCCCTGCAGAAGAAAATCTGCATAATCTTAATTAACAAAGAGATGTTAAAAAACTTCCCAGGCTTCCGCAGATTTATAGGGAGGGTAAAATTAAACACCATCACTAAAACCCGCTATCAGGGAATCTCGTTAGCACTAATGTTCATTTATAGTTTGACTTCCCCACATTTAATTCTTTTTTGGTGGGAGAGAGGGACTGACAATTTAAGACCCAGAAAGATGGTTTTATGACTGGTGCAGCTATAAATCAAACTTATAAAGTTCATAAAAATTGTTAAAATAAAAAATGGTTTAATAGGAATGTTTTATGGCCCATAACATTATTATAGCTGTTTTATTCCCTCTGCGTTAGGGGTTTAATTGGATCGCCACGATTCTGGGGATTCTCTGTTTTTATTGGATGGAGGGTAATCTTAAATCAAAATGGCCCCAAATGTCTTCAATATGGCTCCTCATTTATCAGCTCTCTCCCTGCAGGCTGGGTGCTGAGCTGGGGCGCCCTCATAGAGGATGGGACAAGACACCATCTTTCTCCATCAGTCCCCAAGAGTGGCTGCCCTTTTGGTGAAACTATTTGAAGTGATCCAGGCATTATAGGACCCAGGCCAGAAAGAAAGCAGAGCCAAAAGGGAAAATGGGCTCCAGACCAGTGTGACTCGAAATAAAATTCCAAGTTAGAATATATAATGAAGAGAACATGTGCTCTGGAGCCTGACAGACCTGGCTACAAATACTGGCTCTACCATGTATGAATTATGTGACCTTTAAGAGGTTGCTTAGCCTTCCTGTGATTCCATTTTTTTTTTTCATCTGTAAAATGGGAATACTTGTGTGTAGCTCACCAAGTGGATGGGAGACTGGGTCTAGCCCAGTGCTGTCCAGTAGAAATATAATGCAAGCCACATGTGTAATTTAAACTTTTTGTATTAGTCACATTAAAAAGGTAAAAATAAAAAGATCAATTAATGTTACATATTTTATTTAATCTAACTTGTCTAAAATCATTATCATTTCAATATGTAATCAATTTAAAAATTATCAATAAGATAATATTTGTATTCATACTGTCATTGAAATCCAGCATGTAATGTATATTTATAGCACATCTCAATTTAGACACAGCTCATCTTAGTTAGGATTAACCACATTTCAAATGTTCAATCAACACACATGGCAAGTAGCCATTATATTGGGTTGTGCAGCTCTAACCCAATAAAAGCTCAAAGAACAGCAGTAATGGTTGTTTCTAGTATTCCTGTACTCCTTGCTCTCTACCCCACAGCTATCTTATAACCCTCTAGAAATACTTGACTCCAACTTCCCAAGACACCTACATTCACCATACTGTACCTTTTTACCCTTTTCAGGTGTCAGACAGGTCGGTGGTGGCTCTGGTCCCCAAACAGACCTCCTCCTACAACATCCCTGCCTCTGCCAGCATCTCCCGGACATCCATCAGCAGATATGGTGAGAACCAGGAGGGCAGACTGGGCAGCTCAGAGCAGAGCTTTCTGCGACCTAGCAGGGCCCACTCGCTACCCCTTCTGACAGCAGGCAGCCCTTACTGCTGCTGGCCCAATCACAGGCTCCTGCCAGTTGGTTTCTGTCCTCCCCAGTCCAGGCATTCCCAGGCAGCCTGCACCCTCAGACCTGGGGGAGCAGGTGGCATCATGTGCCCTTTCTTTGATATCCCTGCCTGGTGGAGGAGTCAGAGTGGCCTAGAACCAGGAAGACACCTGGCTGGGGGTTCATATATCCCAGGTTGCCTGGGCCAGTCCAGTTCGTGCCTGTCGTCCTGGCTGAATTATTAAGAGTGCCCCTCCCTCTACTCTTAAAAGTGTCCCAGTTTGATCAATAAATTAGTCAGAGGAGTACTGGGGCCCCCAGACCCTCTGGGCAATGAGGTTATGGCACCTCCTTGTCCCTTATTTTATTTGCTCTGGTTTCATGTATGCACTAAGGCCTTGGGCTTCCCAACCAAAAGGCACTGTAGGACTGAACCCAGCAGCACCAAAAAGGGCTCAGGAAATTCCATACCCCAGGCCCCATGCAAGAAGAGACCCTTAACTCCCAAGAGGAGAATTACAACTTGCAGCTCTTTAGTATCCAGATTTCTATTAAAGCACTGACGAAAATATCCTATTGATGTTTTACCTATTAATTATTCATTGCTGGGAGTGTCTGAGTAGAGGTGACACCCAAATTCCCGAGGGTCTCTCTAATTCACAAAATTCATAAATCCTCTTCTAAAAAAGCCTTTAGGCTCTTCTGTCCTCATGCCAACCAAGGATCCCTAAAATAACCTACCATATATGAGGTCACCGCAGCCCCTTTTCAGCTGAAATGAGTTTATTCTGAGTGGATGCAGCAGGCGGGCAGGGATTCTGGGAGGATTCTACAAGCAAGGACGGTGACTCAGTTACTCACAGCCCTCCACCACCCCCTTCTCCTCAGACTCCTCCTTCAGGTACACGGGCAGCCCCGACAGCCTGCGGTCCCGGGCCCCGATGATCACCCCAGACCTGGAAAGTGGGGTCAAGGTGTGGCATCTGGTGAAGAACCATGACCACGGTGACCAGAAGGAGGGTGACCGGGGCAGCAAGATGGTGTCCGAGATCTACCTGACCCGGCTACTGGCCACTAAGGTAACTCCCGCTCTGCCCAGACCAGAGAGCGCTTGTTAGAGGAGCACGTCCCTCCACTCCACAATACAGAAAGGAAGTCTAGAGTGTGTCCTTCAAGAGGACCCAGTCAGATAGTCCAGGTACAGCCGGACAAGGTGGCTCATGCCTATAATCCCAGCGATTTGGGAGGCCAAGACAGAAGGATGACTTGAGCCCATGAGTATGGGACCAGCCTGGGCAACATATCAAGACCCAATCTCCACTAACAAAAAAAAAAAGAGAGAGAGTCCAGTTCCCCGGGCAGGGCTTCCAAACAATCAGGCCACTGCTGTTCTCTGCCCTTTGGCAAAAATAGCAAACATATCTTTGCTTTCTGCATACTTCTTGAGACTACTGTTTCGCTTCAGAGGAGTAGCTCTCTCCCTCTGGACCCCTTAAGCTCCAGGAAGGCACTGGGGTTTCTTGCTGATATTAGTTGGATAGATATGCTGGCCTCCATTATCATTGCCCTTTCTATCCTCTTTCTGGCCACAATGGGAGGGAAAGCACAGAGGCCTGGCCCTGCCAGTAATCCAAGGGGAGGCTTCCCCTTCCCATCCTATCCTACCCCAGCTACTCCCAAATGTTGATGCAAGCGAGGCTACATCTTCTAGCCTTCCTAGAAGATGACAAAATAAGCCTGTAAGTATGACAATCAAAGAGTCCATATTTTCCAGGCGGGGGTAGATTTCAAATACTCTCCCCCATGGACCCTCCAACAATGGCACTGAAGTTTTAATACAGTGGCATCCAACTTACAGCTCCCAAACTTGCTCCCAGAGTGGCCCAGAAATATTCCACCAGACCCCATGTCTCCATTTTAGCTTTGCCTGATATGCTCAGCATAACAATAAGAGACCAACAAAGAGATAACAGAAAAGGCTAGAGGTTTCTACTGACCCTCAGAGGTGTGCCATGAGCCTGTAAACTGTGGGAGCCAGGCCAAGTCTTATTCCTGTTCCAGAAACCCACCAAAGCCCTGTGGATCAGCACTCTGCCTGGGGGTGTTCTTGAGTCTAGACCCTTCACCCCCATTCCACACTCCAGATACCACTTGTCCCAGGCCACCAATATCCTAAGCCTTTTCGTACCTTTCTATCAGACTCTCCCAGTCCTGCTGTGCTCCTGCCAGGAGGCACCTGGTCCTCCAGCTTGTTCCTTGGACACCCTTTCCAGACTGGCTTACAGCCTGTGTCCCCTCATTCACCCATGGGAAGCCTGGACTCAGGGCACTTCCTGTCTTCCTATCAAAGACCCCGATCCTACACCCTATGTGGGATGTGGAATGTGGCTGCAGGTTGGAGGAGAGATTCTTCCCTAGGATCCACAGCGAAGGATCCACAGCCCACTCAGTTTCTCCCACTTCCCCAGCTAACCAACAGTGCCCTTCCCCACCACCGCCCCACCCCACAACACTGCCTGCACAGCCTCGTGTCCCAGACAAATTTCCAAGGCAGGATGGATCCAAGGCACCATCTGGTATGCCTGTCTGCTCCTGCCATCACCCCCACTCCATCTCACTCTTCCCTACCCCTCCTCCAGGGCACCCTGCAGAAGTTCGTGGACGACTTGTTTGAGACCTTGTTCAGCACTGTGCACCGGGGCAGCGCTCTCCCCCTGGCCATCAAGTACATGTTTGATTTCCTGGATGAGCAGGCAGACAGGCACAGCATTCACGACACAGATGTGCGGCACACCTGGAAAAGCAACTGGTAAACCCTAGGGGAGCTCGGCAGGAGGTGCAGCCTGGAGAGGCCTGGAGCTACAAAGGATGAGGACCAGGAGACGGGAGGGTGGGAGGGTAGCCTATTCTCAGCTGGGGCTGGGTGATCCGAAGCTCCTGGAACAAATAGTGCACATATGCTCTGCAGAGCCCACACAGTCCCCAGCTGCCTGTGCCAAGTAGGGTCTGCCTGGCTTGAGGCCCAGCACTAGGATGTACCCTTGAGTCCCCCAAGAAGAGCCTCCTCCCCTGGCTGTGAGATCTCTGGTTCTCAGGAGAAGGGAGCTGGGGGAGCCCATGCAAAGAACTGCGTTTGAAGCCTGCAGCAGAGCTTCACAGTCAGGCACTGTGGGGCATTCTGAGCGGGGCAGTTCTAAGGCACTTCCTGAGATGGGGAAGCCCTGAATTAAACTGAGACCCCTGGTGAAGTTGGTCAGCACTGGAGAGGGAGTTCACACCTGCTATAGACTTGAGCCCACTGACAGGGAGGATTTCATTGCAAACTTGATCTCTTAAGGCCAAGTGATTATCCTGGCGCCATAGCTTTCAGGAAGCAGCAGGCAGAATGCCCTGCAGGCATGACTCTCTCCCCTAAAGTCACCTCCGTAACCAGACCAGCAGTGGGAGAAGCCCTTAGGCCCCTGGTAGGAGACTTTATCCTCCTGGGTTTTGAACTTGGACCACAGACCAAGCTAAGGACTGGCTTTCAGGTCACACAGGACCCGGCCAAGAGCTGGCATCAAAAGGCTTCCTTTGGGAAGGAGCACAGAGAGGGGAGACGGGAGGTCCAGGCATTTGGGTTGGGCAGGCAGCCCATGCAGCTGTCTGGAGTCAGCGGTCTCCTCAGAAAACAGAGCCGACACAGATGGGCCCAGGCTGTTATTTGGGAATCAAAAGTCCTAGCAACCAACAAAACACTTTGCAAAAAGCCAACCCAGCCCCATCTTTTCCTAACTCCTCCCGGGTCTTGTGGTCATTGAGCCTTCCTCAGTCTGCAGCTTTGATCACAGTGGAGTGAAATGGATAAGCTGGGGTGGCCCTAGGGTTAAGAGCCCACAGTCCACTTTGCCAGGACAGGCCTTCCAGATCTGCATTCCCGGGACAGCACGTGCCTGTCCCCTTTGCTTTGGAGCATCCCCAGCCCAATGCTGGGAGAAGGCAATTCAGGGGAAATCAAGAGAAAGTCCAGGGTTATCCCCATCTCTGTACCTTCGGTGTGCTGGCCAGACCCAAGTAATAGAAATGCACTACCCTGGCATCGTGGTGTGGAGAGAGTTTCCTTATCCAGACCTCAATAGCAAATGTCCAGGGAAGGATTACCAGAAACTACCCAAGGCTGCCAGAAGAAGGGGAGGGCAGAAGAGATAAGTCAGCTCTCAGCTGCAGCAACTCCTCCCAGGCTAAAGGAAAGTGAGGGATCCTGTTGTGTTTTGGAGGATAGGCAGAAATCATCATGGAAGGGCCCGAGTCTGGGTAACGCAGATCTTTCCCAAGACCTGGCACTACTGAGACATTTGGGAAAGTTTGGGGCCCATGAGAGTCAAGAGAAGATGAAGAAGGGGAAAGAAAAAGCTGGGGAGCTGGGAACATCATCTCAGGCTGGAGGACAAGCCTGCGACAGGGCCTGTTCCACAGAGGAGTCAAAAGAGTTAAAGCCCAGGAGGCAGCTGGAAAAGAAGGCAAAGCTGGAAAAGGAAGTAAAAACAGCAGCTGTTCTGATTTTGAAGGAGAGTAAATGGGCTTATCTGCTTTATGGCCTAAGGAGCAGAGAAAACTCATTCTCCTCTGGTTATAAATTCCCAAGTTGCAGAAGGAAGTCTCCTAACTACTGATCAGTTCCTCTTGGGGTGGGAAAATCACTGAGCTACAGCGAGTCATTCCCAGGATGCCAACAATGGCCTCCACTTCTCCCTCTGCCCCTGCCCAGATACAAGAATGCCCTGGGGAGAGTCATGAAAGAACTTCCCCCAGGGGAGCCCATTCCTCGGCCCAGCCAGGCCAGGCCAGCCCTGGGAAGTAGCTTGGGCAGCCGGGCTGGGCGGGGAGCGCAGGTGGCGCCCTTTGTGCCCGCTCTGAAGCTGAGCCTGGGGCTGCTGGCTGCCTTCTTCCGGACAATGGCCACGGGCACTGTGAAGGGACTCCAGGAGCCTGGTGGCTTTGTTTGAGGCCCTGAGAAAATGTGCTATCCTCTGTACTTGGGCTTGCCTAGGGGCACAGAGGCCTTTAGAAAAGTCTCCCAGGAGGGAACAGAACACACCCAGCCCCAGCCCTCGGATGTTAGAGATCAGGGTCAGTGTCCCCCTTAGGACACAAGGTGCCTCTCCCTCCATTTCTCCCAGGTCAGTAACAGCTTAGTCTAAATTCACCCTGGCTGGACCCATTTTCTTCCATTTTACTCCTTTGCCCCTTCAGGTGGACGATTTGAACTTTGTGGGGAAAGAATATCAGTGGGCAGCAGAAGGGGCATGGCCCGCATGCATTCTCAAGTCTGCTCTGCCTTTCCCCACAGCCTCCCTCTGCGCTTCTGGGTGAACGTGATTAAGAACCCCCAGTTCGTGTTTGACATCCACAAGGGCAGCATCACGGACGCCTGCCTCTCTGTGGTGGCCCAGACCTTCATGGACTCTTGTTCAACATCAGAGCACCGGCTGGGCAAGGACTCCCCCTCCAACAAGCTGCTCTATGCCAAGGACATCCCCAGCTACAAGAGCTGGGTGGAGAGGTCAGTAGCACCCTCGGGACAGGCCCATGCCCCTATCTCCCTGCCCATTCCCCGCTCTGTAGACATCACTGACCGAGGACTCAGACAATGGTGTCTGTCACCTCTTCAGGACCTCCCGCTCCCCTCCCTGCCCATACCCCCTGCTTTGGGAGGAAGGGTGGCTTTGTGCCCGTGGAAGTCAGATGATTATCATCCTAATTACCATTCATTGAGCATGTGCTAAGCACTCAGCGTTCTAATAAGACTTTGTGTGTATCATCTCATTAAAATATCCAGCAGAGTTGTGGAGCCGCCATTATTATTATCCCCATTTTACTGATGAGGAAACTGAGGTACAGAGAGGCTAAATAACTTGCCCGGCGTCACACAGCTAGCAGGTAGCAGAGCTGGGATTTGAACACCAAGAGCCTGGTCAGAGTCTGGGCTTTTAACCACTCTGTTGGGTACCGCAGCCACGAGCTCTCAGCTAGATGGAATCTACTGAAGAAACCCTGGCCTTCAGCCTCAACCTCAGCTTGAAGCAAGAGGCCAGAGGAAGCCATATCAGAAGAGAAATAGGAGGCAGGAGCAACTGGGGACATCAGTGCCCTCGAAGGACCTGGGCCCAGGGTAGCTATAGGTAAATGTTTGCTGAGGCCTCCATCAACATGCCTGTCCTGTCTCTGGCAGATACTACGCAGACATTGCCAAGCTCCCAGCCATCAGTGACCAGGACATGAATGCCTACCTCGCCGAGCAGTCCCGCCTGCACGCCGTGGAGTTCAACATGCTGAGTGCCCTCAATGAGATCTACTCCTACGTCAGCAAGTATAGTGAGGAGGTGAGACAGGGCCCCAGTGGGGACAGAAACCAACAGGCAAAGAGCAGGAAGCCTGACTCAGTCCTTAAATAACAATAGATGGCAATTTAGAAAAACATTCAGGGAGTCAGAAGCCCATGAGCTCAAAAATTATCATTCCTTTATGAGGCAACTCAACGCCTGACTCACTGAAGGCTTTATACGCTTCATTGTCTTTCACTCATTGTTAACACAATAAATAACACTTTTAATCATTTGTTTTTCAGTTCAAAGTATTGTATAATTAATTTCATTCTCTCTTAATGAATCAAACTATTCTTTGCACTCGGGCGGATCCTGTCAGTTACATTTCGGATAGACAGGTGGACTCTAATACGAATACAAGTTGAATAGGACAGCTTTGGAAAATTCACAAAGCTTCTATAGCGTTGAACCTGAAAGTAGTAGTAGTAGTAGCAGCAATAATTAACACTTGCATAGCACTTCCTATGCCAGATAATGTTTTAAACACCATGCATACATACATATATATAGGTGTGTGTGCATGTATTCATTCAGCTCATCATTTCAATAATTTAAGGTTACGTGCATGAAGGCCGAATGGAAAGGTAGACAGGGTGAAGAGGGAGGACTCTGGAAAACGGTGTCTTCTATTCTGAGTCCTGAAGTCTTCCTGCCTTTGTTTTTGCTCCTCAGCTCATCGGGGCCCTAGAGCAGGATGAGCAGGCGCGGCGGCAGCGGCTGGCTTATAAGGTGGAGCAGCTCATTAATGCCATGTCCATTGAGAGCTGAGAGGAGGAGCCTCGCATTCCTGGGAAGAGGGACCTGTCCAAGCTGTCACACTGGGAGTCTCAGATGAAAGGACAAGTCATGGGGATCAGGCCCCAGAGCTTGCTGTCCCCTGAGACCCCATCCTGGGGAGAGGGGAGGGCCCCTCTCCCTATGCCAGCCAAGTTTCGTCATAGCCAGTTCCAGCCGGGAGAGACAGTGGGCGTCATCCATCCACAGTGAGAACACCAGAGAACCTGGGGCCAGGAGAAGGTGGTTCTTCAAGCCGAGAGGCACGAGCTGGGGACAGTTCTGCCTCTGTGACTGCTGCTTTGCATGAAAACTCATTTGATGTATATTGGGGAAATAATAAGAACTTTATTTAATTTTTTTTAAGAAAAGGGGAAAAAAACAGAAATAAAACAAAAAGCCGCCCTGTTGATCCCGTCCAACTTTTGTTTAATTCTGATTTCTGTCTCCCTTCCTTCTTTTCCCCCATTCCTCCTTCTTTATATAATGCCTATTTCCAAATGCCAGAAAAAGCAAAGAGATGCTGAGAGACATTGGAGAGAAAGTGACTGTCTCCTTTTCCTTGAAATTAAAAAAAAAAAAAAAGTGAAGAGGAGGAGAAGAAGAATGAGCACAAGCATGCACCAAACACTTCACAAAAACGGAGGCCAGTAAAACCTGAAATTATACCGGCAGCCAGAAGAGCATGGGACTTCCAGAACTTCGCAAAAATTGCAAAGCCATCAAGAGCTCACGCTGGCTGACTGGAAACTGAGCTTTACCTACCACATACCTGCATATTCTCATCTTTTGAGAGGAGATGCGTACCTAGATAGTACCAATGCTTTTTGCTACTGTTTTTAGTTTTGTTTTATTTACTCTTAAACCTCAACAAATGAGGAGCTGGTCTTTGATATGTTTCCTTTCAATTTCCCTAAAGTTACTATGAGAAGTGGGGTGAAGTGGGCCTCTCCCAGACCAGACACCTGGCCTCCCTGCGAAGGTTGGGCAGCCCTGCCTCATATCAATCCCTGTCATAAACCAGGCACCCTCTGGAAACGGCCTGGAGGTGTGTGGGCCAGGCCTCCATGAGGTTCCATTTGGAAGTTGATTTGGGGACATGGGTGTTTGACTTTGGAGTTCACTCCCATCATCCAGTAGTTCCTGGTAATTAAAAAGAAAACAAAAATCAAACACTGTTTACAGCAAGCAATACTTGAAGAGCATAGGTTACAGAAGCTGCAGTATTTATTACTATGCTTTCTTTCTTTCATTCTCTTGTGCCTGGAGAGGGGAGACAACCCTTCGCTCATATATGGAAGCTCCTGACCATCTGGGCCTACAGCACTTCCTCAGTAGAAATGACTGTGGCATGCCCACGTTACTACCTTCTGCCTCTCTTTCTGCCTCTCATGGACTTGTGGGTGTGAAGGACAAGTGGATGACTTCTCACTGGACTTTCCTTCTCTGTCTCTTCTGATGACGCCTAAAACTATGGATGACCAATTCTCCTGAGTGTAGTTGCCAAACAAAGAGACCAAAGCTCAATGCCCAGGTCCAGAGGCCCCATAGAAGCCAGCGGGAGTCATCGAGAGGAAAGGAGCTCTGTTGGTGTCAGGACCTTGGTGGCCAGGATAGCCATCAGAGTGTCCAGGCCTCCCACATTAGCTTGGATCCGAGCAGCCAGCTCCAACTTCTCTGCAAGCAGCATTGAAGTCAGGGGGTAGGAAGACAAGGGAAGCAAAGGGGTGGGACTGGGGAAGATAAAGAGGAACAATCTGGCCTTCCTCACTTTTCAAAGGGTCGAGAATCCTAGGCTATGATGCTGGGAAGCTAGACCAGCTCCTCCAAGAGAGACTGCACCAGGGTCATTTCCTCTGCTATTAACTCTGGGCTCCAGCTTCTCTGTGCCCTGCTTCACCTCCAAGTGGTTCCAATTTCCAAAGGCCCTGCTGACCACATGTGATTCCCAGGAGAGGGCTGGGGGAGGGGAGCATAGAGGGCTGGCTTCCATCCTTGGCGTGTAGCTTTGGATCGCTGTCTAACCACACAGCAGACGTTGCCTGGTCCCCCCAGCTCTAGTTTCTTGCCTGAATGCAGCTGACAAAAGGGGAGAGAAAAGCATTCAGCAAAATACTCAGGAAACTTGCTGTTTTCATTATAATTCACAACCAGCCATGCCAAGGCCACTTTCTTTTGAAAATCCACTTCTGTTAAAGTTTCTCGGGCCCTATTAATAGCCTAAAGGAAATACTAATGACTGGCCTTCCGCACTAAGCCAAAGTGTTTGCTTTTCATAGCACCCAAAGCTTATCAGCGCAGAGCCCATAATTTATGGAGATAAAAGGAAAGGAGATACAGGCAAAAAGAGTGTGAGCAGGAGACTTTATGCTACCCATAAAAAAGTCCAGCCCACCCCATCTAACTTCTGAGCTCTGTTTGGGTGAAGATTTTCTGGCCACACGGCTGCTCAGACTGGCATCCAGGCTTTGCTCCACCAAGAAGCTAAAGGTAGTTGGACATCTCAGCAGCATCTCTACCAACCCTTAACTCAATGCATCTACCTGGCATCTCCCAGCAGTTACTTTTGGAGATAATTCACTGCCCCTGGGGCGTTTCCTTGAAGGTTTGTGGAGAGCGTGGAGAATGATGGGGCAATGGCCAATTGGAGGGTGGAGAGGAAAGAGCCAGAGCTGGCTATGAGTGGTTTGGCCACATTTCTCAGGATTCCATGAGAGAGTTGGGGAACTTGGGCTGACAAAGGAAGTGGCCTGGGGCATCCTTTAGGAACGAATTAAGAAAAGGGAAAAAGCTGGACTCAAGCCATGCCATGAGGGTGAAAGGTTGTAAGCCCTGCCCCCCTTTCCAGCTGGCCACTTATTCCTCCTCCACACCTCTTGGCTTTGGGCCACCAAGAACCAATGAAGTTCACACCCTTTGGAATGAGAAAAAGAGGGAGTTGGTTGGCCTCTCTTCTCCCTGTTATCCAATTTGAGGATATTTTGACCTTGGGTAAGGATGAAGTGTTGAAGCCACAGCTTCTCTCTACAAGAAGCCATTCATCTTGGAGGAGGCAGA
This sequence comes from Colobus angolensis palliatus, assembly GCF_000951035.1. Classification (NCBI taxonomy): domain Eukaryota; kingdom Metazoa; phylum Chordata; class Mammalia; order Primates; family Cercopithecidae; genus Colobus; species Colobus angolensis. The sequence continues at coordinate 5,005,683 of NW_012110920.1, read as the reverse complement.
GACAGAAGTCTCTCTCCAAAGTCGATCAGTTTTGCTTCATTTCATTGATCTGCACAAGAGACAATGCTCTGGAAAAGAAAGATGACCCCAGAAAGGTGCTTGGCAAGACAGAGGATGCTAATGGGTAACGGAGAGCACTCCCTCCAGCTGGCCCTTGCTGCTGCCTCCCGTCCTCTGCATGGGGTCAGGTGCTTCTGTGCTTGCCGTCCTACCTCTCTCCACAGCACGGCTCTCAAAACCATTTTGATCCCCCATTGGCAGAGAGTTCCCCTCTTTACAGAGTTCAGTCATTAAAAGCACGAATCAGCTGTTAATCTCATTGGAGGAGGGAACTGTTTCCTGAATTCATTCATCCGGGAACCTTCTTGAATAGCCACTGTCTGCCAGCCACTGCTCTAGAGATGGGAAAACGGCACAGAACAAAACCAAGGTCTTTCTTCCAGCGAATTTATATCCTTCAGGAAGCTGGTTCCTGCCACCAACTTAGCAGGCAACAGTTCTCCTCCCCTAGTGGCACAGGGTACCAGTTTTATAGGAAACGGGCTCCAGCAAAAGAAGAGAGTAGTCCAACCCAGCTGCCTTACCTTATTCTGGGGCCATTCCCCCAGCGATGAGAGCTGCTCTTGTTTCTACTGCCACTATCTCTTCTGGCAGCACATCACCTGCTGCTTGAGCTCCTGACCTTCCTTCAATTCCACCAAATGAGGACAAGAAATAGTCAAGACCCCTGGCCCTGCTGAGCGTGAAACAGAATCAGTGGATGGGTGTGCTGGACGAAAAATGACCTGGGTAGAACAAATAGGGAGCATTTGAAAGCCTCGGGCTGATAAATCTCCAGGTGCATCCCGGTTGCCACACCTGCCCCCATTAACCTGCTGCTGGTAAATACTGAGCCAGCAGCTGCTCCAGGAGAGGCTGTTTTTTTCTCAGCCACACTGTGTCTTGCATGAGACTCCTGGGGCCTGGGCACAGATAGAAAAGAATTGAGACTCAGGAGGCTCGGTGGGTGAGAAAATGAAAAGTGGCTTCATAGACACAGGGCTGTGGGAGCAGATCCCACGGGGAACTTGGGAGATGAACTTCAGGGCCTTCTGATGCCTTGTCTCAGGAATATGCTTTGAGAAAAATGGTAGCATCCTTTCCATAACTCAGTCTTTCTTCCATAGTTTCCCTGAAGTGTGACATTTTAGTATCTGGAGCTCAGTGATCCCCATCAATGAGGGATAAGGTTTCACTCTTGGTATTTTCTAACTAGTACCAAGGAAAGTCCTGAGACATGATCATGGCCACTGCTCGGCAGACAGGGCCTCTGCCCAATAAGCAAACTGGAGATTCCTCAGCCTCTCGTGGACACCCACATCTCATTCTTCTCAGCGCAGAAAAGCTCTCCCTTCAGCCTGAGCTGTCTTCTTTCTGCTGCAGTGCAGCCTGCTCCCTCCTGCCCTGGCCACAAGGAAGGTGAGAAACATCTTCTGCATTTCAAAGTCCTCACTTTGACTTATTTGGCCTTCATCTTGGCATGGAAGGTATGGCAGGCAGAATGGAAATGGTCCCCCCAAACAGAATAGATGTTCTTGCGTGTGTAACGGAAGAAGGGACAAGCTCTCTGTCACATGAGACTAGGGGCCAGAACCCACCTGCCTTTCCCCACAACTTTTCCTGCTCAAACCCACTCCTCTTGACACACTGGAATCTGTATTATATATATTTTTAAGAAAATACAATGATGGTTGTCTGGTTTTGTTGTTTTTACAGGTGTTGTGGAATAAAAACTGTAAGAAAATTAAGTATTTAAAATGTTCCAATAAAGTGGGGTTTTTTGTTATTCTAATATATTACTGTGTACCTATTGTAAATACGAAACACTCCTATTTTGCAAGCTGAGGACACAATTTGTACTGTTGTTATATATAAATAAAGTTTACTGAATTAAAAATCCTTAAATCTTTAAATAAACCTGATTGTTTAGCAGCATATATGCAGAAGAACATTTTACGGGCATATTTAAGAAGGGCACTCACGGAAAGACGAGCTAAGTTGTTTTGAGCGAGTTTTAAAATTCTCTCTGGAGCCAGAGCTTATTAATGTACCAGTCATCATCATCAACATAATACACACACACACACACACACACACACACACACACACACACACAGAGGATGCCCTGGCTTGTACCAGTGGGTGAACACTGCCCCCTAGTCCCAAGACCTCAGAATACAGCTTTCCTCCAACTGGAGGCAGCAAGTGCACTCCATGAGACAGGACCCCTTCCCAGAAGTGAAGGGAAGTTTCAGAAGAATGAGATCGTCCTCTGCCTCCATGCTTAATACATGTTCTTCATGTGTATGTACACTCATGTGTACAAAGTGCACTCATGTGTTTGTACATAACATGTATTAAGCACGGCCTGGCACTGTGGTAAGTGCTGGGGGATGACATAATACATGAGAAAGACGTGATCCTTGTCCTCATCAGCCTTTTAGTGTAGTGAAAATCATAAGCATTCTTAAAAAGGAAGGTTTCACCATGCATTGAGAAGGGGTGTTTTGGTGGTGGTGTTTGTTTGTTTTTTTGTTTGTTTGTTTGTTTGGTTTTTTTTTAGTCATTTTCAGTTAAAGGATTAAAGGTAAATAAAGGGAAAGATGCCAGATAGTGTGTGCTTTTAGATCCAGTGAAGGTAAGACAAGAAGGTGGACCCTGCCTAGGGGAGAACAGTAGCTGGACTGACAAAGTCCAGAGGCAGCATAAACATCACAATTCCACAGTAAGGCTGAGAAGTAGGGAATTGATCTGAGGACTCCTAATCCTTAGGGTTCCCTTAACCCAAGGAGGTCATGCCTCCTCTCCTCTGTACTTTCATCTTTCTGTTTTACATGCTGGTATTCCAAAGTGTGTAGGTAACACTTCTGCTCTCTGGTAAGAGAAATAGATGAGAATAACTCAAGAATCCATCTGACATCTCAACTTAGCATGCAAGCAGACTGCTGTTCACTGTTTTCATGATAATGGGACCAAGAGAGTTCTGGGTCTTCAACCTCATACCAGGCACTAAGAGTAGAGCCTCCTGAAGGATAAGGTGCAGGCCCTGCCTTCAGAGTGCCTGAAGTCTAATATGGACAGCTAGCACACAAGGGAGAATGGGGCCTGGGACTTATAAAACAAAGCACGTAAACAAGTGCATGTTGGTAAACATTGTGTGTGCTTACAGCTTTGAAGAGATCATAATTGGGAAGATCATCAGTCCCTACTTAGCAGCCACTGAGTTCACAGTGTGTGTCCCCCATCCACACCGCACACATATACACACACACACACGCCCTTCCCAAATGGAATGGAGAGATGCAAAAGCTGGTTCCGAGGGTGAGAAAAATGCAAACATAACACCATGAGGAGTCAAGAGGAGAGGACAAGAGTTCAGTGCTGAGGCCTGCATATAATTAGTGTGTCATTTTCAACAACACAGTGGGCCTCAGGCCTGGGAAGTGCACCCTTGGGCCTGGGGAGTGCACTAGAGCTTTTTACTAACTTTAAACCACCCTCCTCTTCTCTCTGAAATGCAAAACTAGAACCCTGGAAGCACTCTAGTGTCTAGCAGTGAAAAAAGTGTCTTTTCTCAGTAAAAGCAACAATATGGCCCCGGTGAGCTCCAATGTGGGACGGAGCAATTAGATGAGCCTTGCCTCTGTCACTGGCTGACTGGGCTCCTGGCTTCACAAGAGGCTGGGATGCAGGGAAATTTGGAGAGAGGAGGACATTTCTCAGTAAAGGATCCTTACGTCCCTGAGTTTTCCCCAATCTTCTTGTTTCTCCCCTCATCCCACCGACATCTGTCCCGTCAACAACTTGGACTTAGGGTATCCCTACTATTAAATACCTGCTGCAGAAACTACCATCCTCTGGAAAGGAAGCAAAGGAAGAGGATGGAAGCTACCAGGTTGTCTGTCTTGTTCACTATCGTATTCCCAGAACAGAGGACAGACCCTGGCCCACAGCAGATGCCCCATAAGTATGTTCTGAATAAACAGATGATTGAACGAATGGAACTTGGGAACCATCTACCAAATTCCAGGCTCTGGAACATCCTCCCTTTTAGGCTTCTCATGCTCACATGATAAGAGTTTTCCACTTTTAAGTCTGAGACTCAGAGAGACAAGGGATTTACTTAAGACTGCACAGCTGCAAAGTGGTAGAGCCACACAGGTCTGATTCCAGACTTCATGTTGCACAGGCTTTTTCCACTGCACCGTACTACCTTTCATTAGCCCTGGAACCATTGAATACTTGGAAGTCCACCCCAGAAATAGATCCTTCCTCTTGCAACAAGAAGATCCTATGGAGACACTCTTCCTCATTCACTAATAGTCATATTTGTTCAATGCAATCAATATCTTTTCCTCACTTGCTATGAGCATGACACTAGACTAGGTACTATTAGGGACACAAAGGGGAGGGAAAAGCTAAGTCCTGAAGTTGCAGCTTTCCCAGGGTTTACAATCTAATGTCAATACCAAATCATTATTCTATAAGAAAAAGACTCATCCCTTTTCTTAGGGGTACTTCTATCTCATTTTTACCACAAATGCAAAATAATTTTGCCAAACTGCATCAGTAAAACTCTCAGAGACCTGGTTTCCTCAATTTGAGGGTAAAACCTGCATGATAAGACACTCAAGAGAATTTAGGGAGAGGGGTGCTGCTGATTATCTGTGCTTGATCGCATTGACACCACGAGCTACCAAACATCTCTGCTCGGCAAGTGAGCTGAAAGACAAATGAGTCTTCCACCTGTTTTGTGTTGGCTGCTAAAAGCTTAGAGCCAAATGAGCAGCCCACCAAAGCTCATGTACAGAAATTTCCACTGTGTGTTATTGCATTCATCTTATTCCTGGCTTTGCTTTATGTCTCTGTCTCATTTATCTTGATTCCTCACTCCTACTCCTTTCTGATTGCTAGGTTTCATGTATCCCTGGCTAAGAGCATAGGCTTCGGACTCAGATTGCCTCGGGTAGAATTCCATCCTCAAGCTGTATGGTCTGAGGCAAGTTACATAACCTCTCTGTGTATCAATTTTCAAATCAATAAAATGAGGGTAATAATATGCATCCAATAAGGTTTTTATATGGGTTAAATAAGGTAATGTATGTAATGGACTAAATAAGTATTACAATAGGTAAATGAGCAGGAGAGAGAATTAACCATACATCCTTCTTTTACAGGCATCCCAGCAGGACCTACAGGCAGGAATTGATGAGCATCTCCATTTGACTGTGGGGAAAAGTTGAATTAATAGACAGAAGCTTTGGAGGTGAAAGTCGGTGCCTGAGAGTTAAGTCCTTAGGAGACTAGTCATGGATGCTGACATAGGAAAATAGAAGATGAATCAAGGTTTCACCCAGTGGCAGAGCTAGCTATGAACCTGCCAGTGAATATGCTATAGATAAATAGGAAGTGGAAGACAGAAGTGGATAAAGCCAAATTTCTATGTGCTAAGGCCACAGACAGGGCTCAGTTGGCTACAAGAGCCTGTCAATGGCCTCCTGACAGCATGCCCAGGTCAAGGGTCTGATAAGGATTTGGGGCCTACTAAGAAAGGTGGTTCTTCACCCTGAGAGCCAGGGGGCAGGGCCAGCTCACAGGTAGAGGATAACAGCAACAGAGGGGAGCAAACAGGCTGGAGGCAGAGGGCACAGACCCCAGAAGGACTATTCCCTGCAAGAAGTCAAGGAAGTGGAGTAGGAAATGGGCTGGAGCACTCACCAGACCTGAGAGGGGGATTCAACTGTCTCCCCTCAGGGAAGAGTCTGGGCATCTCCATCGTGATTTGGTTTTAGGTAAGTGATTAGTCAGGGTTTTCCAGAGAAACAGAAGCAGTAAACCAATAGGTTCGTGTGTGTGTGTGTGTGTGTGTGTAAGAAGGAGTGGAGATTTTAAGGAATTGGCTCATGCAATCGTGGGAGCTAGCAAGTCTGAAATCTGCAGGTCAGGCTGGCTGGCTAAAAATTCCTGCCAAAGCTGATGATGACTCAAGACTCTTGCAGCCTTGAGTCCAAAAGCAGTCTGGAGGGAGAATTTCTTCGTCTTCAGGAAACTTCAGTCTTTTCTCTTAAGGTCTTCAACTGTTGATGAGGCCTACTTGCATTATGGAGGGTGAACTGCTTTACTCAAAGTCTACAGATTGTAAATATTAATCACATCTAAAAAATACCTTCGTAGAAACATCTAGACTGGTATTTGATTAAAAAACTGGGCACTGTAGTCTAGCCAAGTTGATACATAAAATTAACCATCACAGTGAGGAAAAAACCAGTCAATCCGTTCATCAAACGCCGAAACTAAATGAAGTGCCTGTGATCCTTAAATCTATTCACTTTGATGATTTCTTGTCTGGTTTCTTTTACCCTTAGTCTCTGAGGAGAGGGTGCTTTTGAAAGATCCTAACCTTTACAGGGTAACCAAAGAAGAAGAGGTACAGACATCAATGGGTATGGAGGGCCCTTGAGAGGCAGAGAGGGTACTGGCTCCAGATCAGGGAAGTGGACAACTCTCAGACTCATTATGGGAAATAATAAGAGGGAAAATCTGGAAGCCATCCCCCATCTGGTTTTCTTCCCAATATCATTAATGTCTGAATTATTCCAGCCCATTTAGAAGAGACCCACCTAAGAGGCCAACACCAGAAAACCGGTAAACAACAAAAACATGTGGGTGGTTATTTAATCCTCCCAAATCGGGTAGTACTCCAATCTTCCTGATCCATCTCCCCAGGCTCCTCTCTCTTTGGTTCTCCCATCTTCATGTGGCTCCATTTTGAAGGTTCTACTTGCCCTCACATGTGCCCCTAACTTTCATGACCCATTTTAGAAAAGCTCACCTGGAATTCTCCTTTTGTCGCAATCATTATCATCATCCTCTAGCATGACACAGCATCCTAAAATGCCCAGGGCCCCACAGAAGAGCCTGCAGTGTCATACACTGGAGGGTGGGAAGGGAGCCTCCCCAGCCTGATGGTACCTGACTTCTCCTCTGCCTGGCACTGACCCCGAGTGACTTTAAAGGCCACAGGATCTTTTCAGAGCTGAGATCTGGGTGACTGCAGTGAACCCCGAGCTTCAGTGACTGCGGGAACCCAGCTCATGCCCCTCCTCATTTGAGGCAGCCCTTGGTTTTCATCTTGACTCCATTTCCCTGTTTGAACGGTAAGGATGCTGAGGGAGAATGGAAGTACACATTGTCAATCCTCCAGGTCATTTCCCCAAAGAAGTTTTTCTTCCACCTTAAAGAGTCTCCCTGGTCAGTTGTTTATTTAACTAAATCTTTAGTGAGTCACTTATATGCTCTGCTGTGTGCTAAGCAGAAAGGTCCAGGACCTGACCTCTTACTCTTGTGAGCCTCCCTGGCCGTGATGTTCATCTGGTAGCAATGATTTAGTGTGTCTATTGCACTTTCATTGCGTAACCAGCACTGTGGTTAGCACGTCACAGACATGATCTGATTGACTCTTATGAAGGCCAGAGGAAACAACTGGCATTCATCCATATTTTAGTGATGGGAAAACTGAGGCTCAGAGAGATTATACAACAAATCCAAAATCACACAGAGGTCGCAAGATCCTTAGGATTTCACCAGATCTTTACAAGCTGTGGATTCAGTGGCCATGAAGAAAGGCCTATTGCTCTTTGGGGCTCAGGGTAGGGCTGTTCCCTGTTTCGGCACATAGTAACCAAAGCAGAATGGCCCTTACTGCTCACAGCCAGCCTGTGACAGTAGCACTGGCCCTCAGGCCTCTCCCAGCCAGAGCTAGGACAAGACACAGAAATCCACGAGACTCCTGGAAAGGTGGGTCCTATGACTCAGCAATCGGCCCCTGCCACTGGGCCTGTGTCCTCCTAGAGCCCTACCTGCTACTAAACCACTTGAGTGGCCCTGGCAAAACCTTTTTCTTTGCTCAATTTCAGTTTTCTCCTTCATAAATTGAAGGGACTTAGAAAAGATCAGTAGTTTCCAACCTTTTATCAAAGAAAGGCTCATACAGAATCCAGATCCAAGTGCAGTTGCTCTGATGGAAACAGACGGGAAGGCAAGGCCCTACTCATTCCACCTCCCCTTCCCACACCAGCCCTCCCCCAACCTTGCTCCAACTCCCTGTGTTGGGCCTTGTATGCTTCCGCACAACCCTACGGCTCCACGGAATGCTGCTGGTTCTCTAAGGTCCCACTTTGTCTACCACCCTCCCTGTTAGGCAAAAGGCCTCTGACTACAGCTGAGGTGTAGGCCACATTAAGAGAAGTGCCCAGGTCAAACTGGAATTAGTGTCCTAGGGTTCCAAGCCTCACCCTGCTGTGGTTACCCTTGCCCCTGTGCCTATGTCTTGGCTTGCTTTGAGTCTTCTGTGAACTGAGACAGAAATAAAGCAAGGTGGTGAGATAATTACAACAGGCCAAACAGTCCACAGACTCTGCCAGCACGGAATAGCAACATGGTGATGACTCTGGCCTGTTCCAAGAGTAACTGAAAGGAAGGGTCAGCTCAAACAGATGGAAAAGGTAAAGACATGAGGCAAGAGTCCTGTGAGTGAGAAACAAGACAGCCTCAGGGCTCAGGGGGAACCTCATGATCCTTCTCCTCCCTTCTATAAAAAGAGGTCAAATAAGCCCCACAGAGCATCCAGAAGCAGAGGTATAAAGCAACTCCCTAGATGGAAAAACATGCCAAAGGCTCAAGGTTGGGCTGGGCATGGGTCTTAACGAAGGTTCTCTCCGGGCCTTTCTTTAGAGGACCAAATCCTCCATCTCTGACCTCATTCTCCAAAACTAGGAAGTTGGTGGAGGTGATGTCCACAGAGGCACTGGCTGACTCTGTGACCTTGGGCAACTCACTCAGCCTCTGGGGAGCCCTGCATCTCTGTGCTTTTGTGACTCCTATGATTATCAGAACAGCACAGATAAAATTTGGGAACCTGGGAAAGAAAGCATCTCACAAAGAAACTCAAAGTAAACAAAAGAAAAAGTCAAAGTCAGAGCCAGGTGCCTAGATCCCCAGCCCAAGGTTCTGTCTGCATCAGTGGAAGACTGTAAGAATAATACTTTGTGCTATTTCATTTCCCAAGGCCCCCGAAATGATAAATTTCCCCACAAAGCACATCTGCCTTGTACTCCCAAGACCAGACCCTTCCCTATCAATCTGTTCATGTGTTGACCCTTTCAGACAACATTTAAAATATGTTTTCTTAATGTATGAATTAACATGATGGAACACTATAGGCCATTAAAACCCGAGTGGGACAACTGTGTCCATATGTGAACATGTAAGGATGGGGTAACTTCAAGTGGAAAAGTGGAGACTCCACCATACAGAGTACACAGTGATTACATGCATAGAAAAGCAACCATGTGCATGTTGTTTACTGACCAAGATTAGAAGTAAATTGAGATTGTGATCTTTAGATATTCAATAAGTGAGTGCTTATTATTTTCAGATTCTGGCTGTTTCAGCCCTCTGAACCACTGTTTTGATAGAAGGTGGCCAGGCCCGCAGAACACTTTTTAAAGCAGTGGGCTTCTGCCTGTCTTCCTCCTACCACTGCACCCCACCTTACCCTGCTACATACACGAGCTCTCTCCCCTACACCACGTAACCTTGCATCTTCAGGTAACAAGGCAAACTTGCCTGCCTGACTGGGGTGAGGAAGGTGTGGTGGTCTGGGGTGAGGAAGGGAAGCAGAGCTTCCACCCCCACCAAGCGTGGTATGGACCCCACTACCCTGAGTAGAGAGATGGCCACTGAGCTCTGGCTCAGGTGACCAGCTTCAAACCTCTGTCCTCACATCACCAGATTCTGTTACCATGAGAGCTGGAGTTGGAGACAAAGCAAAGCTCAACAAGCCTAAACCATTTTCTCCAGGGGAGGGGCTGTGGTGGTCGTTCTGGCTGAGTCAACTACCAGTGGCTCGGAAGTAATGATTGTGGGTTTTGGAATTGGACACAACTGGGATGAAAAATAAGCCACTTTGTAGTTGGATGATATGTGGTAAGTTTCTTACTCCCTCTGAGCGTCTTCTAATGTGGAAAATGTGGTTAACATTAGCTCAGGCAGTTATGGTAAAAATTAGAACTAAGGTATATAATGTCCTCATCACAGGCCTGGCACAAAGTAGGAGTTGAGAAATGCAGAGATTTGTAGTACAGCATTACAATCTTGTACACCTCTCTGAAACTTTCTGGGCCCTCACTCTTACCTGGGGAGTCTGGAGTCTGGGACCCCCTTTCAGCCAGCATCTGGCCATACTGAACAGAGAGAAGGCCAGTGGCAGGGATCAGGAATCAGTCTCCACTGGCCTGGGTGTTTTCTGAACTAAAACCAAAGCCCTGGCATCAACCTGCTCTACTGGAGTACCCTGAGGCACTAAAAAGCTTGGGAGCAGAGGCTCTGACCAAGGACCTGACTCTGTATTCAGGAAATGAATCCTGGTTTTGCAGAAAGCAGGTAGTGACTCTGAGAGCCATCTGGGGTGGATGGCACTTCCCTCTAGTACTAGGAAAGACAGACAGTCATCAGAGCAATGGGAATAAATAGATGGCCTAGAAACAGACCCTTCTATATATAAGGACTTAATAAATGATAAAAGAAATGTTATAAGTCATTGGTGAGTTATGCAAAAACTGGAGTTTGGGAAAACTGACTAATTGAAAGGGAATTAATTTTGATTCCCATCTCACAGTATACACTAAAATACCATTTAGATAAAAGAGTTAAAGCTGCAAGAACAACGTAAAGGGGGAAAAAAGGTAGCATGCCATTTTCGCGAATGATAGGACTGAATAGTATAAAGATGTAAACGCTTCATGAATTAAGATATATATTTAATATAATCCTTTACAAAATCCCAAATGAGACTGTTTTTTTCTAGACAATCATGACTCTAAAATTTATTTGGAAAATACACGAACAGAAGTAGTCTTTTTTCCTCCTAAAAAATAGAGTAACTAAGGGAGATTTTTCTGCCAGATATTAAAATGCTATATTTCATACACAAATATGTTGTATTTTTAAGTGTGTGAATGAATAAAGATACAATAATTAAAACAGTGTGATTGTAATAGAAGAACCAACTGAACAGAATAAGATAGCTCAGAACAGTCTACTGTATATGTATGTTTAAAAATTTAGCATAAGCCAAAGGCAGCATCTAAGCCAATGGGGAAAGGAAGCCTTTTTTTTTTTTTTTTGGACAAGGTCTCATTCTGTCACCCAGGCTGGAGTGCAGTGGCATGATCTCAGCTCACTGCAACCTCCGCCTCTCAAGCTCAACTGATCCTCCCTCCTCAGCCTCCCAAGTAGCTAGAACTACAGGATGCACACCACCACACCTAGCTAATGTTTGTATTTTTTGTAGAGATGGGGTTTCACCATGTTGCCCAGGCTGGTTTCAATTTCCTGAGCTCAAGCCATCCACCCACCTTGGTCTCCCAAAGTATTGGGATTATAGGCATGAGCCAACATGCCCAGCCAAAAACATTCTTTTATAAATGATTCAGGGATAAATGATTAACTATTTGGGGAAATATCAATCTAAATGGTTACCATGCAACACAGAACACAATAAATCCCAAATAAACTAAAAAATTAAATGTGAAAAAAATCAAACCCGACTGGGTGGTGGGGTCGCTCACACCTGTACTCCCAGCACTTTGGGAGGCTTAGGGAGGAGAATCACTTGAGCCCAGGAATTTGAGACCAGCCTGGGCAACATAGGGAGATATCACCTCTACAAAAATTAAATTAAAAAATTCTAGACCTTAGCCAGGAGTGGTGGTGTGGACCTGTAGTTCCAGCTACTCCAGAGGCTGAGGTGGGAAGATCACTTGAGCTCAGGGGGTCAAGGCTGCAGTGAGACATTACTGCCCCACTGCACTCTAGCCTGGGTGGCAGAGCAAGACTCTGTCCCCATCCTCAAAAGAAAAACTCACAAAATACTTAGAATAAAATATTAGTGTGTTTATCTCAGTGTGGAGATGGAATTTCTAAGTATAAAAGCAATTGGAGGAATCACAAAGAAAGAATAGATATATTTGGCTGCATAAAAATTCAGACCATATCTGTAAAAAACATCATGGAAAGTAAAAGTAAACAGCAAAATCAACCTGAGAAAAAATGTCTTCAACAAAAACATCAAAAAGTTAATGTTCTTAAAATACAAAATAGCACACACATAAAAAACCCCACTAAACCCAAAAGAAAAATGTGCAAAGGATGAGAATAGGCTATTTGCAGAAGAAATGCAAATGATTATTTAGACATACAAAAAAATGTTGAAGCTCACTAGCAGTCAATATACGTGAAGAAAACACAATAATGAAATACAATTTTTGCCCTATTAAATTAGCAAATACTTATAAAAGTCAATGTGGATTATTGACGAAGGAAGGTGTACTACAATGCTGGGTGCTCTCACACACTATTAGAAATTTGTACAATATTTCTAGAACACAAGATGGCAGTAAGTCTCAAGGGCCTTTAAAATATTCATTCTCTTTATGGTAATAATTTCACTTCCATTTTGAGCAAGTAAAAACAAGGACAAACATATATGTACATGTCTTTTATTTAAAATAATAAGTAGAAACACATTAAATATCTGCCAATAGGGGGAAGTTAAGTAAATTATAGTCTGTCCACAGGATGAAATATTATATTCTGATTTAAAATTATGTCCGCAAAGAATTTTTAATGATTTGGAAAACTGTGCACAGCATGTTACGGTGTGGTCTAAATAGGGGAGTAGGATTGTGTGAGAACTTTATTTGTTACTTTATTCTGTTTCCCAATCACCCTCCCAAATATCTACAAGTGTAATGACAATCTAAAAAAAACCACTGTACTCCTAAACTCCTCATCATTCACAATTACTTGCACAGAGTAGCAGAAAGTCCTCTCCCATTCCCTCATCTCAGGGAACCTACACCCCACCTCCCAGGTCCTAAACTAAATTGGTGACATCTTTTCCTCCTCTGAGGCTGCCCAGTGAAGAAGGTGGATGGTGATTCACAGTGTGGGCTTTGTAGGAGGCCACAAGACCCACAAAATCTAGCACTCAAAAGAAGGAAAAGCAATTCCCTAGACTCTGGTGTTGGTAGAACCTACCTGGTTTCCTATCTTAGCCCGGCCAGGTATGAATGTGGGTCAGTGACCCTGGGGCCATCTCTGCAACGAGCAGGAACGTAGGCTCCAGGAGAGCAGGTTCTGTCTTGTCCACCACTGTGTCTCTGAGGCCTATGTTATGATATGGGATTCAGCAAATATTGAATGAAGGGATGCACAGTCTTCTACTGTGCAGTGGATGAAATAAGCCTGTTTCACAGAGTGGTTTAACGTCTGTAAACAGCCAGACCACAGCAGACGCTCCTTAGAGGTTGGTACCCATGCCACACCTAGCTGTCCATAGCAGAGGCCTCAGTCTCCTCGCTCTCCTAAAGTTAGGAAGCTTTGCTGGAGGTATAAATGGTTTAGCCTTGTCTCTGAGTTTTCTCAGATGGTCTGAGACACGTGGCTTTTTTCACCTTTTCCTTCTGGTTTCCTCTGAATCGATTCTGCCACTGGTGAAGGGCAGTCAATTAATAACTAGATTTCCCCCCCCGTGACAACAAGACCAACAACTAATTGGCTCGATATCTCCCTGTTGCTGTAACACTTTGGGATTTTTCTGGGTGAGATATAAATAAGCCAATTCTATTAATAAGCCATTTGGCCAAGAGAAGAAAATACACTTCCGAGATCCCAAGGGGCCCGGGGAAGCCGCTCAGTGGCCCATGGAGTGAAAGACTTGATTACAGGAATGAAGTATTCCGCCTCTATGCCCTCCTCCCTGCAAATCTGTCCTCCGGGCAGACTCCTCTCAGGCCTGGTGGGGAGAGGGAAGTGAGTCTTCGTTAAGTTTAAAAATTATAATTTAGATAAATCTGTGCATTCATTGGTATGAGCGTGTCTCTGGAAAATAATAGTTAACAGGATAGAACCTGCTGCATTTCAGGGGCTTTATTGTCTCCTTATAATTAAGTCCTGCACAGAAATCCAATTACAAATGTTCTCAATCGCCCTCCAGCTAAGTGCTAACAGAGAGAGGAGGAAGGCTCCTGGACTTAAATAACTCTGGATAAAAATTAATATCGTGGCCGTGTTGGCTAATTAAAAGTGCCGCCTCTATTAGCAGGCCTTTATATTAATAAATGAGACTATTATTATCATATCCGACAACCAAGGTCCTTATCAAGTCTGCTCTGTCAGCCCCGCTCTTGAAAGCACAAGTTCATGGCCCCAGGTCTGGGCTTCTGTGGGAGCAGAGGGGACAGCTCCATCCTAACCAACAGTTGACTGAGGTGGGAGCATTAGCACCTGCTGTCTTGTGCGGTCCTCACACCAACCCTGTCTGGTGTGTGTTATGGTTCCTGCTTCACAGCTGAGCAAATTAAGACTTAGATGTTGAGTAGGTTCTCCTAATAAGAGGCAGAGCTCGAATTCAAACCTGTAACCTCAGGACCCTGAGTCTAGCACTCGTTTTATCACAGCAACTCATTGGCCTTACTGTGGATGGTTTGGGTGGGTTGGATGGGTGGCAGAGTTTTACTATGGGCCAATACCTAGATGGTGGAAGACTTCCCCTCAGTAGATCTTCAACATCCCTTGTGGGTCAATCATGCATTTACTGATCTCCTCCCTTGGGTTACGCACAGTTCTAGGTGCTGGATACTATGGCCAGCCCTGCTCTCAAGAAGGCAAGCAGGTATTTACAATGACAGAGCAAGTATAGCATGCCACAGAACCACGCCAAGTAATATCCAACCTGGGCTTGGGAAACACGGAAGATTTCTCAGGGGAGATGGCATCTCAGTTGAGTTTGGAAAAACAAAGAGGAGAAACCCAGGCCAAGAAGTGAGTTGAGGGAAAGAGTTCCAGGCAAGGAAATCCTGTGTCCTAAGGCACCAGAGAGAGAGCAGCTGTAAGCAGCTTACTGTGTCTGAAATACAAAATTCAAAATGTGTTGTGAAAAAATTATACAGCTGGAGAGGTAAAAAGGGCCAGATCACACGAGGCAGGACCTTGTGGCTGTGCTTACAGCTTGGGCAGCTTACCCCAGAGGTGGCTGAGCATTTTTGAGTGGTTTTTGGCAGAATGATGTGAACAGAAGCACTTTTTGTGTTCATCCCTCTGGCAGGAGTGTAGAGGATGGACTGGCTAGAGGCCACCCTAGAAGCCAACAGCCAGTTAGGAGTTATGCAGGAGAGGTGAGAGTGACAGTGGGGATGTGGAGAAGTGACCCTTTCCAGAGACAGGCAAGAGATAGAACTGACCAAACAGTGACTGACCACAAGTAGAGTGTGAGGGAGAGGTGAGAGCCATGTCTGACTCCATTTTTCTGGCTTGAGCAAAGCAGAGGGATTTTAGAAGGTGGGAAGAGAGGATGAGGGAGCAGCTTTGGGTGAAGATAGTAAGTTCAATTTTGACATGAAGAGCTTTCAGTTTCTTAGGAACATTCAAGGTCAGGTGTTCAGTGAGTGGTTAGATTCATGAGCCCAGAGCTCCAGAGAAATAATGGACTGGAGATAATGCTTTGGAAATTATCAGATCACAGATGATGACTGAAGTATGATCATAGATTAAATTATCCAGGAAGGGATGGAGTGGCCACACAGGTCTTAATCTCTGTTTATCATTTCGGTCCACATGTGCCATGCATCTCCTGTATGCAAACCACTAATCTCTTGTCACCAAGCATTTTCATCTATTAGTATAATATTTCCTTAGCGACAATAGATGAGGAATGTCATGTCCAATTTCCAACCAAGCCTAGACATCCTCCAACCCACGCAGAAACACGGAATTTAATGTGAGTCATCAGTATCTGTTGGCAATCCAGTGAACACGAATTGAAACCTTGACCTGACCTCCAATTTACTTCAACGCCTGACCTATCATGAAACCAGGAGGACTGAGAAAAGGTAGCCAAGTACTTCTTCAGTTTCACAGAATATTTACCCTAAGTCACCAGAGCCTGGTAATGAAATCCAGACTCAATCATTTTAATGTCTAAATTCCAAAAATAATGATAATAATGAATGAAATGCTGACTAGACTTAAGGAATGAAAGCTTTTAAGTGAGGCAGGGGTGGAAGGAAGAGGAAGGAAAGAAAAATATCTGAAAACAACATCTTGTTTTTACAAAGTAATGGCCCCACTATTTGCCATCCATCAACTAACAAATGCAGGAAAGTCCTGATTGATAGGCACACTAAGAGATTGGGGTGAAAGTTACAATGTGATGAATTTTCTCATGATAAGGAGGTTGTTTCAGCTTTCACTGAAAACCTTGCCAGGGTGTCTGGTTTAGCTTTCTTGCTCTAGTAAGTCAGCTTATTTTCTGATCCTGTTTCTGGTCAGACCTGGGGCAGGTGAGAGGCAAGCCTGGCCAGGGTGGAGTTCAGGAGGTAGTTCCTTTTTTTCTTTCCTTTTTCTTTTTTTAGAGACAGGGTCTCTCTTTGTCATCCAGGCTGGAGTGCAGTGTTGAGATCATAGCTCACTGTAACCTCAAACAACTGGGTCCAAGCGATCTTCCTGCTTTAGCCTCATGAGTAGCAAGGACTACAGTCACACACAACCATGCCTGGCTGATTTTTAAAAATTTTTTTTTGTAGAGACAGGGTCTCTCTATGTTGTTCAGGTGGGTCTTGAACTCCTAACCTCAAGCAATCCTCCACCCTTAACCTCCCCAAGTGCTGGGATTATAGGTGTGAGCTACAGCACCTGATGTCAGCAGGTAATTTCTTACACAAGATTATGAAATGTAAAGTCAGAAGGCAGATCCCCAACATTATGTCTGGGGAGGTACCAAGTTCAAAGCCACTTGATAAGGCCAAGACCTGACCAGCCATCAAGGCCGTTAGAGAAGGAGCTTGAAGGAGGCTATGGGAGGGATGGGGACAGTCAGGAAGCTGGAGGAAAGGACATTGGGACAGGGGTGAATGGGAAGGAGTCTGAAAGATCCCCAGTGATCAAGAATTGGCAACATCTGGGGATATTCATTATCCATTGCTACATAACAAATTACCCCAGACCTGAAACAACCAACACGCACTAGCTTGCAGTTTTTGTGGGGAAACTGGGCATGTCTTGGCTGGATGCCAGGGGCTCAAAGCCTCTCCTGAGGATTGAGTCAAGGTGGAGATGGGAGCTCTGCCTCTTCTAAAGCCTCACTGAGGGGTGGGAGAGGGAGGATCCACTTATAAGCTCACTCACGTGATTGAGGAAGGCCTAAATTCCTCATCCCATAAGCCTCCCCAGAGGCTGCCCAAGGTCTTCAAACATGGGAGCTGGCAATTAGAGAAAGAGGGAGAGGAAGAAACAGTGAGAGAGAAACCAGGAGAGAGCAAATGCCCCAGGTGGAAGCCACAGTCTTTTTATAACCCAATATTGGAAGTGACATGTCATCACTTCTGTCTCATTCCATTCATTTGGAGCAAATTCATAAGTTCAGCCCACACCAAAGGGGAAGGGATTATACAAGTAAGTGAACACCAAGGGGCAGAGAATGCTGAGGGCCACCGTAAAAGCTGCTGGCCACACTGGGGTTACTTTTCAGGTCCCAAAGGCAGGACTGGGTGCATGAGCATGCCAGGTCTATTAAAAAGGCTATCAGGCCAGGCGCGGTGGCTAACACCTGTAATCTCAGCACTTTGGGAGGCCAAAGTGGGTGGATCACCTAAGATCAGGAGTTCAAGACCAGCCTGGCCAACATGGTGAAAACCCGTCTCTACTAAAAATACAAAGATTAGCCAGGTGTGGTGGTGCATACCTGTAGTCCCAGCTACTTGGGAGGCTGAGGCAGGAGAATCTCTTGAACCTGGGAGGCAGAGGTTGCAGTGAGCAGAGTCTGCACCACTGCACTCCAGCCTGGGCAACAAGAGTGAAACTCCACCTCAAAACAAAACGAAACAAAACCAAAAAAAATAGCTATCAGGCTGGACAGCAGAATATGACACCAAATTCCTCTTTGGTGGATAAGAGTCTTACAGAATTTCTGGACCACATAGATTATTATGTTCCATGGCAGCGGGAATCAAGACAGAAGGTATAGACAGCTAGGGTAACTATGTACTGATTCTCAGATATTCTCTAGAAGTTGACTTTTTGAGTAAATCACTGATGGAATTCTGACATCTGTCCCCCTTTCCCCACTGACCTTTCCTTTTAAAAAATTTCTAGGTCGGGCACGGTGGCTCACGCCTGTAATCCCAGTACTTTGGGAGGCCAAGGCGTGTGGATCACCTGAGGTCAAGAGTTCGAGACCAGCCTGGCCAAAATGGTGAAACCTCATCTCTACTAAAAATACAAAAAAAGTTTAGCCGGGCGTGGTGGTGACTGTCTGTAATCCCAGCTACTTGGGAAGCTGAGGCAGCAGAATCACTTGAACCCGGGAGGTGGAGGTTGCAGTCAGCCAAGATCGTGCCACTTCACTCCAGCCTGGGCGACAGAGCAAGACTCTGCCTCAAAAACAAACAAACAACAACAACAACCAAAAAAAAAAAAAAGAAAAACGAAAAACTTCACTATTCTTTTCTGTGCTATAAATTAGTATTTCCTATAAAAGGCACTACCTTCAAATTTTCTGCACAATCTCACAGGGTTACCTTGATTGAGAAATCTTCTGGGAACAGAGCTGCAACTATGAGAGCACAGTCAGTCACATTAGGAAAATCGAGTTGATTTCTCATGGAGGCTTGTGAAAGGCCTTTACTCTTTGAAAGGAATTTTAAGAATCAGCAAGTCTAGGAGGAACGTGGGTATGATGTATGGTTAGGAGGACCACACACCAAGTCAAGACTTATTCTGGGCTGCCCAGCTTGCCCTGTGGAGAAGTCTGACTCAGTCCTCTCAGAATGCCTTGGGGAGACCGTAGGGAAGGGGGATCCTGGGAAGATCCATGAAAGGAACACATTGGGACCCTGGCCACATATTTCCATACTGGGATTGGGAGTTTTGGGAGATTCCCAGTGGAGAATGTATGCTATAAATACATCTGCCTGTATGGTTAAGAATAGCCAGTGACCAGGCCTGGTTTATGGAGAGGAAATAGAGAAAGTGAGAAAAGAAAAATGGAGAGTAGCAGAAGACAAAGAAGGGAGAGGAAAAGAAACCAGATGAAAGAGCCCACAGCAGCCACTGCGCCCCCAGGGCCCAGCAGCACTACGTCCCTCATGAGTGAATGCATTTTACCACCTTTACTGAGTTCCTACTATGGCCTAGGCCCAGAAGATACAATGATGAACAAAATAGACATAGTTGCTGTTCTGTCCAAGTTCACCATAGTGAGGATAACAGACATGGAATCAGTGCAATAAAGCTTGCAAGGGAGATGGCAGGTTATAAGGATGAAATTGTAAGGCTAAAGATATTGAGGCCACCCCCACCAGCAAAGCAGGGTCTGGCTTGCATCCCTTCTGCAAGGGTACGTAGGTGGGGGAAAATGCACACCAAACTTGAGCCCTGGCTTTGGGCCACAGCCCATGAGTCTTGTGTCAACTGCTGCCCTGCTCACAGACCCACCTCTCTCTTGGACTCTCACTGTGCTGTCCATCTCTCAGGATTTGGATGTCTTTTATCTTGTCATTGCCTCTTCCTCTGTCCACTCAGACTCTTTGGAAATGTCAAGGGTACAATAAAAATCCAACAGCTGGTGTTTGCTATGGGTTTGGAAAAGAGCAGTATCCTCTAGTCTGGCTGACAGAAAGAATAAAGAAGAAAGAATTACGTCCAACAGATCTCTACATGAAAGACATAGAGGGTCATTTGGTCTGAAATAGACTGAGGCCCAGCGTCTGCTCCCACCTTAAACATCTTTTAATGGCCCTGTGCTCCCTTAAACCATGGGGGCTGACTCTCTGGGCTCGCTACAGGGAAGACTCTCAGCAAAGGAAGAAAATGGTAGCTGGGGAATCTGTAGCTCCAAGGTGGGCACTGACCTCAAGTCTACCCAGAGAACCCTACCTGTCTTAGGTTGGTGAGCTTCTTCCCAGCCTGCAGGGAGGCCGGCTATCAGCTCCTCCCCTTCCAGCATTCCAAAGTTCCAGCATGGATCACTGAGGCAACTCTCAGTCCTTTCTTCCAGTCCTCAACCTACTTTTATAAGTGAGGGTGTCTTCCTGATGTCTGCCCTAGATCCCTCCTGCTGTTATTTCTTTTTATAATTATAAGCAAAGAGCTAGAGTCGCCCAAATGTCACAGATTCTGGACACTGCAGCACACTGTAGCCACGTGCCTGAAGGCAGCCACTGATCACACTGGTCAGCTGAGGGTGAGGCATCTCAAGTAGGACAGAGGGAAGCCAGGGTGGGGAGGGGTCCCCAGAGGCCCAGGCACCCCAAGAGTCGGGGGACGTATCCCAGTGGATACGTCTCCCACAGCTGGAGCTCCACTGACAGGCCTTGTGAATGCACTCCCAGATGAAAAGGATGAGGCCCACCCTGGGGAGATGCCCCCAGCACCAGTCCCGTCAGTGGTTAACCCAGAGCCCCTCTCCGGAGGCCCGGTGTCATGACTTCTCTGGCTCTTGCCTACCCACTTCCACCCAGAGCTTCAGCGTGCATGTGGAGTCATCTTTTAATTTTCTGCTTGGCTCGGTAGATTGCAGATGCTCTCTCCCCAGAGCTCTGGGCCTGTGCACAGCTTCCATTTGTATGTGGCAGTGTTGCTCCCTTCTCTCCGCTTTTCCATGCTCAGCGAGCACCAAACTCCAACCTCCCCATCAAACAAGCTTCCAGACACTCAGAGGCTGTGTGGTCCCTACTCCCCTGCCATCCTAATCCCAAGACTCCCTCCTTAACCCCCAACGCTGAGACTCACCAACGGGACAGCTCCTCAAGCCAAAAGGGGCAGAGAGGGAGCAGGAAGGGAGAGACTGGGAAATCAAAGCTGCGGCCCTCTCCACATCTGCCACTGCAATCACTGCACCCTCCCATCCAGAGCTGACAAAGCCCTTGTTAGAGCCAGTGGCTCCAATGCCAGGCAGCCCCTTGAAGCAATGACAGCCGTGTGCTACATTTGCCCAATTCTGCAGCTGGGCTAATTACTGTGGTTCCCAAGCTTAGGGTCCAGCCCCAAACCAAACAAATTAGGACAAAAACCACAGGCTTCTTCATTCCCCTCATTCCCAGCCAGCAATTGCTGCAGGACCCCTATAATTGATAACAATGCAATAAAAAGCCCACCACCTGTCCTTTATCCCGAGGACTTGGCAGCCTGGCCGACAGCTCAGCACATCCTTCAGTGGCCACAGCTACATGGAATTTAGCACCACTGCATCTCTAAGTGCCGCATCACCCCAGGGACAACCTGAGACCTGTTATATCCAAAGACGTGGCCCAGACTGGAAGAAGCACCACAGCTGAATGACTGGATAGGCAGCCTAAGAGCAGGGAGGACTTGGGGCTAGAAGTGCTCACCCTGATAGGCCAGCCCGTAGAGACTGGAGCTGATGCTGGTGCTGAGGACTGTGCAGTCAGCAGATGCAGGGGTGTGGTGGAGAGAACGGCAGGAGCTGGTGGCCCAGGCCCTCCAGATGCACTTGGGAGGAGGCCACAAGGAACATCACAGTGGCTGGGAATCACCTCCCAGCCGGCCATGTTCAGAAATGTGGGGAAGCAGGACTTGGTATCAATGAAGTCTGGCCATCTGTAGAATCCTGTAGCACTCCAGCTCTAGCATCAAGGTTCAGGAATAGAAATTAAAACAAAGATCCAGTGATGTGTGAGGTCTGGGTGCAAGAGAGGACCCAGGTACCTGGAAGGAGGAAGAGGCAAGGAAAGAGGCCCAGTCAGGCATAGGGAACCAGATTTTGAGCCCAGGTGATGTGGACTTATTCTCCTCCAGCTGGAGTCTAAATTGAGAGGAAGCAGGTTTTTTGACAGGTCTGGCCAGGAAATAGCAGGCACCCTACTGCCAATGCTGGACAATGGGGGACAGACCAACAGCCCAAGGTCACCTCAGGATGCAAGGATCTGTCCAGTCCAGGTAAAGGAAACAGAGAACACTTTGGAACTGGATACCAAGTGAGGGTCCTACCATGGCCACAAGAGCAGTTTTTCAGGAAGGTGCCAGAAGGGTTCACTTAAAGCAGTGATACCAGGACCAGCAGCATCGCATCACCCAATAAAGTGTTAGAAATGCAGATGATCAAGCCTCATCCCAGTCCGCCTGAATCAAAAACTCAGGATGGGGCCCAGCAATCTGTGTTTTATCAGCATTCTAGGCGAGTCTGACTCTAAAGCTTAAAAACAAAGTGCCAGCTCTCAAGGGAGACATTCTTTTATTAATCAGTTTTTCTCAAACTCTACCTGAAGAGTTTGCTAAAACTCAGATTGCTAGACCCCAACCCAATCACTAATTCAGGAGGCCTGGGAAGATAGGGAGTAAGACTGAGAATTTGTATTTGTGACAAGTTCCCAGTTGAAGCTGATGCTGCTGGTCCAAGGACCACACTTGGACAACCACTGATTTAAATATCTGGAAACAAGATATAATCCTCAGGCTGAAAGACGGCTGGTCTCAAACCAAATTTCTGGGCCCAGGGGGCAACAGGAAGCCCAAGGAGGAACAATTCCAAAGAGGCAGTTGTTTTAGTCTCTTCGGGCTGCTATCACAAAATACCACAGACTGGGCGGCTTAACAACAGAATTTATTCCTTACAGTTCTGGAGGCCGGGAAGTCCAAGAGCAAGATGTCAGCAGATTTGTTGCATGATGAGGGCCACTTCCTATTCCACCATAACCTCACATAGCAGAAGGGGTGAGGGAGCTCCTCTGGTTTCTTTTATAAGGACACAGATCCCATTCAAGAAGGCTCTACCCTCATGACTTAATCACCTCCCAAAGACCTCTGTCTCCTATCATATTCATCAACACATGAATTTGGAGGGAGGGATGCAAACATTCAATCTATAGAAGTGATGTTATGGGCTAAAAGTTCATGTCCTCCCAAATAAAATGTATTAAGAGACACGACCTGTGAGGAAGTAACACAAGTTAAATTAGGTCATAGCATGTGGCCCTAATCCAATAGGGCTGGTGCCTCTATAAGAAGACACCAGAGCTCTCTTTGCCACCTGAGGACACAGCAGGAAGGCAGCTGTCTGCCAGCCAAGAAGAGAGCCCTCATCAGGAACCAAACAGGTTGGCAGCTTGACCTCAGACTTCCCAACCTTCAGAACTGTGAGAAATAAATTTGTGTTGTTTAAGCCACACAGTCTGAAGTATTTTGTTGTGGCAACCTATGCAAACTAAGACAGCAGACTCAGGGACCAAACAACCTGATTTAACAGCGAAATTAAAATAATAGTAATAATAGAAAGGTCTTCATTTATACCCCCCAAGGGGGCAACACAGATGACTCCCTTCTGGCCCCCAGCTCTTTCAGACCCACCCTCACCTTCTAATTGATCCTTCTTTGTTTTCATGCCCAGACAATCCTAACAAGGATGCCTTGAAAATCTCTTTCTGATCCCTGCTCCTCTCTCTGTTTCTCCCACATAGTCCCAGCCAGCTCCATCACAGCCCTTCATCATGCGCTCAAGTTACTGCCTGAGCCACTGAGCAGCCCTTTCTGCTTCTGCATCCATCTCCTCTCACCTCTGCCCTCAGCCCTGGCCTGGATTAATCATCCCAAACCATAGTTAGGAGAAGCAGGGGTTGGGCAGATGAGGAGAGGATTGGCCCAGCCAATGAGTCCCTGCAGAGACAGCAGCCACAGGTCAGGGAGGCTCAAAGATTTACTGGCTACTAAACTAGGCCAGAGAGGGTGGGCTAAGAAGGCAGAGCATAATCAAAGTGATACTTTATGTTGCTCCATCTCGGGAAAATAATTGTTCCACTGGAACATCATTACACTATCATTTTTCTACTCCTGTGCCACTTACAGGGAAATAGAAACTCACTTTCTTCTTCATAATAAGCTGCCATTTCAATAACTCAAAAGACCTTATCTGAGATGGAGCCACTCTCCTACCCCCACCTCATCCTCTGATGATGCAGGGGAAGACAGGTGCCTCTTCCAGACTCTAGGCTGGGAAACAGGCCTCACTGGTTCCTGAGCACGACTATCCCTTCTTAGTGCTCTTCCTGCCTGTCACTCAGGTGACCAACCATCCTAGTTGTGTCCCAGGAGGCTGAACTTTCAGTGCTAAAACCAGGTTAATACAAGGAAAACCAGGACAGTTTGTCACTCTACCTGCCACCAACTGGGGACAAGGGAGCAGCCCATCATTCATGCATTTAACAAGGATTTGTTAAATACCTACAATGTTCCAGGCACTTTTCAGGTGCTAGGAATTAGCAGGTTACAAAGCAGACCAAAACATTGCCCTCCCTAGGTGCGGTGGCTCATGCCTTGTAATCCTAGTGCTTTGGGAGGCAGAGGTGGGAAGATCACTTGAGGTCGAGAGTTTGAGACCAGCCTGGACAACATAGTGAGACCCCAGTCTCACTATGTAAAATTTAAAAAAATTTTTTTTTTAAATTAGCCAGGCACGGTGGCTTGCACCTGTAGTTCCAGCTGCTTGAAGCAGGAAGATCACTTGAGCCCAGGAGGTCCAGGCCACAGTGAGCTATGATCATACCACTGCACTGCAGCCCAGGTGATAGAGTGAGACCCTGTCTCAAAAAACAAAAAACAAAAAAAAAAGAAGAAGAAGAAGCAAAAGAAAAAAAAAGTTTGCCCTCAGGGACCTTACATTCTAGTGGAGGGAGCAAACAATATGTATGATAAATAAGTGCATTGTATGATGTACTAGAAAACGACAAGTGCTGTGAAGAAACATGAAATGGGCAAGGAAGGTTGGTAATGAAGGGCAGGAGGTGTAATTTTAAATACGGTGGTCAGAGTAGGCCTAACTAAGAAGGTGGCCTTTGAGCAGAAGTTTGAGGAAGGAGAAGGAAGAAGTCCTGAGGATACCTGGGGGAAGGGCATTTCAGGCAGAGTGCTCTGCCAGTGCCAAGGTTCAGAGGCAGAGCTTGACTTGCATATTCAGACAGCCCCCACAGGAAGGTCTGTGGGGCTGGAACACAGTGAGCAAAGAACAAGCAAAGAAGAGAAAAGTGCCAAAGTAGTCAGAGAGGCCAAGTTGTGTAGGGGCTCTGTAGACTGTTGTAGGGTCATTCAATGTTTTTTCCCTGGAATGAGATGGAGGCAGGGACATGATCCAATTTATGTCCTAACAGGGTCACTGTGGCTGCTATGTTCAGAATAGACAATGTGGGAGAGAGGGAGAGCACAGAGGTTGGAAGAGCAGCCAGGAGACTATAGCAAGGGCACGAATAAGCAAGGATGGTCCCATAGACCAAGATGGTCACAGTGTAGGGAGTATACAAAAGCTGGATTCTGGTAGAGCTGACAGGCTTTCCTGATGGGGCTTGGGTATAAGGCATGAGAAAAATAAGAAGAATCAGCATGGCTTCCAGTGCTTGAACCCAGAGAAGCCAGTATTAAATCCTCAGAATAAATTATATCCATTTCTAAGACCCATCCTACCCCAAAGGACGTGCACTTGAGATATTCCTGGATTTAAGTTAGAGACTAAGATGCACTTCAAATAGGATCATTAAGACTCTGGAGTGTGGCCTTTACATGCAGAGTAGATTTGCGTTCATTCCTGGGCCTGGAGTGGGTGGATAACATGGCCACACAAGTCAGCTCTCTAGCCTGCTGACTCCAGATAGCCCATTAGTTAAGAAGGTCGGACCTGCGCTTAAACTCTCTGGAACTCAGTTTTCCAATGATTGGTGTGAGAATTAAGCAGGATCATCCTCATAAAACACTTAGCACAGAGCCGAAACCTTAGAAAGCGATTCGTTCCTGGTGAAGATAACACACCCACTGATTATACTCTTAGAACGCATGGCGTTGAAGCTGACAGTGACCAGCAGAGGGCGTCGTCAGTAGAAGACCGTGGAGCTACATTGCTGGGGAGACTGGCTTATCTACCTTGGATCCAACTAGCTTCACACAAATGAGGTATTGGGATTCACAGTTTTTCTCTCTCCCCTTTCTCCTCACCCGTTTTTGCTGAATTTTAAATGTCCTCTGGATTCTCACCCTCATTGGAGAGATCTCCTGCTGTGCAAAATGGGTCTTCTGGTTTGAGGTCTCCCCTGCTCAAAACAGCCCCAAAGCCCTGGCATTAGAGGAAAATAACGTAACTGTCTCCAGCATCAGTCAGCTCATACCTCTACCCCAAAGCCCTGCGGGATACCCAGAGACTGGATGACTCTTCCAGCACACTGGGCATGGGGGGATGGAGACAAGCGAAGATAAGGTTTGTCCAATTTGTTCTGGTCCCGGGAAATTCTGCTTCTTATCTCCTCTCCCATTGCTTCATCACATTGCCAAAATTATCTCGATAATGTATTTTTTAATTTAAGAATTCATTTTCACTTCAAGAAAGAGGAACACTGCAGCCAGATAAGAAACTCCATCTGTCTTCGAGAAAAAGGGTCGTGGATTTGGGTGTCACGAATCCTGTAATATCTTAAATTAAGGTGCCACTTCTGAATGCTTTCTTCATATTTATGAAATGATTATTCTACAGAGGTGCATTTAATATTGTTAAAATAACGATCATGCATGTTTAATACATCAATTTAAGTTATTATCTCCCATGCTATAAAATGCAGGATAATTTCATAAATAATTATAAAGCATTTACAAATGGTGACTTAATGCAAAGTGTTCTTGCTAATCCTTTATCTTTCACAAACACAGAAATAACAATTAGATTCCTGGAATGAAAAAGGGAGGTTATGTTCTAGAATGTGTCACCTCCTCACTGAATGCAAATAAGAAGGCAAAAAAAAAAAAAAAAAAAAAAAGACAGACCTGGGTAGAAACAGTGCTTCTTTCCTCTTTTTTGACAGATGGCAGATTCCTGTCCACAGTGTCTTTATTCCAGGTTCAGGGACCCTTTTTCTGTGGCGACTGGGGATGGGGCATTGACTCAGATACGAAGAATTCTTTGAACCTCTTTTGAGGAAGGCTAATTCTGCTTTCTGCTATT